>NC_087445.1:9090909-9393939 GCF_036321535.1 Camelus dromedarius | reverse complement strand
CTGCAAAGGTCCATTTAAACGCAGATTCTTTTCCAATAAGTATGTACTACAGTGCTACACAATCCATGGTTGGTTGAATCATGGATGTGGAACCATGAATACAGAGGGCAAATGTAATGTTGTACACAGATTTTTGACTACCTGGAGAGTCAATGTCTCTAACCCCCTGTGTTGATCAAAGGCCAGATGTGGTATGTGATCTTTTGTGTCTGGCTTCTGTCACTTTCAAAATATTTTTGACACTTCCAGTGATGATGCACATATTAGGAAGTTGTTTTCTGTGACAAGTGTATGTCTTTCTCTGTCTGCCTTATTCCACTAAACATAATACCCTCCAGGTCCATCTATGTTGTTGCAAATGGCAAAATTGCATGCTGTTTTTATGGCTGAGTAACTTTCCATTGTAAAGATACACCACATCTTAATTCATTCCTCTGTTGATGGGCACTTAGGTTGCTCCCATATCTCAGCTATTGTATCTTTTGAATGAATGTTTTTGTTTTCTTTGGATATATATGCAGGAGTGGAAATTGCTGGGTCATTGTTCAGTCCTATTTTCACTTTTTTGAGGAAACTCCATACTGCTTTCCACAGTAACTACACCAATTTACAATCCCACCAACAGTGTACTAGGGTGCCCTTTTCTCCACATCCTTACCAGTATTATTTATAGACTTTTTGATGATGGTCATTTTGACAGATGTTATATCTCATCATGGTTCTGATTTGCATTTCTCTGATGATTAGCAATGTTGAGTATTTTTTCATTTGCCAGTTGGCCATCTGTATATCTTTTGAAAAAATGTCTTTAACTTCTGCCCATTTTTAATCTGTTTCTTTGTTTTTTGGCATTAAGTTGTATGAGCTGCTTATATATATATTGAATATTAATCCCTTATTATTCATATAATTTGTAAATACTTTTTCCCATTCAGTAGGCTGTCTTTCCATTTTATCAAGGGTTTCCATTGTTGTGTAATAGCTTTTAAATTTAAGGTTAAGGAATAAAAGTAAAAATAAACAAATGGGACCTAAAAATCTTACCCTCTTGAAGTTCTTACAGATCTCAGTTACTCTTGTCAAAATATTCTTGTATTTCATCTTTCACCCCTCTTTTTTTTCAGGAATTTCGTATCTAATCTCTCAAAAAATTATTTTAGCTCTAGTGTTAAAGTATACAGAATTCAAGGACCTGTCAACAACTCTAACACTACAGAGATGATCTAATCATCATTTTGACATTATTATAATCTTCTAGCTGTACTATTATAATCTTCTAACTCATTTCCCTAATTCTGTCCTTTATTAGGTCATTTTTAACATAGCAGCAAAATTATCCTTTTAAACAATGAGCCATAGTATGCCACTGTTTTTCACAAGATCCACGCAATCTAGTCCCCCACTACCTCTTTGAATTCAACCTATTTACTCCCTCTCTTTCTCAGTTACATTTGTAGTGACTTCTATGGCAGTCCCCCAATATATTGCAACATAATTGTTTTTGAACTGACTCTTCCCTGTAGTTGGGATTTCTACCATAGACGTTCATTGCTCACTCACTCATGTTGTTCACTTAAATTCTACCACAAATTTTTCAGTAAGCTCTTCTTAACCTATTTAAAAATTAATTTCCCTCTGCAAATACTCACTCTTCACTCCCCTGATTTATTTTTCTTCTTACAGCATTTATCATTTCTTAGCACAGTTCATGTACACAGCGTGTGCACACACACACGTACACATACACACACACGTACACACATACACACACACAAGTTTGCATTCACACCCTAAAATACTATCTCCATTGTAGCAGGATACGCATGATTATCCACTGGTTCATTGCTTGGTTCCACATGCCTGGCAAAATAGCAGGCTCTCAATACATGCCTTGAATAAATAAATGCATTAATGAATCTAAATTATACTATCACAGTTACTGTTGTCACTAATATAATAAGATCTTGGTTTATCTCCAGCTTCATTTCCAATGAAGTGGACATTTTAAATGCAGAAACATAAAATGTATCTCTGATTTTCTGTGAACCATTAAGTCTTTCAAATAATGCAGAGAGTGAAATTTTTTCATCAAACCCACTGAGGCAATTTATTGTTCTAAAATCATGGAGGATAAGAGTTTAAGAAAATCAGAATGCTGAAAGCATTCCACCAAAATAAACCTAGGTCAAAAAATGTACCAATATGTCATCACATCTACTGTGAAATCTAACACACCTCAGAGTTGAAATAGGAAGTCGCCAAACATCCTTGTAACGGTTGTTTGACCAACTCAATCTACGCATATCTGAACGGACTCAGCTGCTTCCACACATTTTAACAGCCATGACCAATAATATCAAAGTTATTATCGAGTGAAATTGTAAGAGTCTTACTTTATCCTAGCCAAGTAGCTAAACTATAAGTAAAATGAGTTTTCTGATAATAATCAGCTAAGAAAATATAATTTTCCACACAGAAAATATTAGAAAAATGTCCTACTGAACAGCAGGAAGAATTTGCAATCTGAATTAGGAAGGCATGAGGAGATATGATCATAATGGGAGACAGTTGCATATCCTTGTTTATTTCATGTGTGTTTGATTAAAATTTAATATTAATAAACATGTAATATGAACATTTATTACTCTCCTTGTTCTTAAACTGAGTTCAGGTCATGTAAAAGAGTTCATGGACCTGAGTAAAAATAACAGTATGTTAAAATTATAAGAAAGAAAAAAATCAAGAATAAGATTTTTTTAACATATAAAACCTAACTGACATGTAAGCTAAGTACATAGATGGAAAAGAAGAGAATGCTTGTTGCAAATCTAATGTTTAGATCATGTTTAACTTATGAAAAATGAGCAGTTCAGTAGCTCAATACTTTTGTGAAATTAGTTACAGAAATGCAGTAGGTGAATCACACACACATATGACTGACACGGATTTAACATGAATCCAAAGCCTCATCATCTTCTTAACCAGAATGTACTTGGAAAAATCACTCTTCTAACCTATGGATATGTTGCAGAGTGTTACAGCTCAGTATTACAGATCAGTTGTGACAGAAACCTGAATCCGGGCGAGAGACCAAGCAGCACTCGGAGTTGGAGAACTCAGGTTTATTATGCCAGCAGGCCCAGAAGAGTTAACACTTCAAGCTCTGGATCCCATCTGCAGGTTTACACAGGCCTTTTATAGGCTGCCAGTTTTTCACTTTGCAACATCATATGCAAATAAATTATAATAGAAGTTGACCAACGAGGAACAAGCTTTGTAGAAATAGACCAATCAGGAGTGAGAGAACTAACCAATCAGGAGTGAGCTCCATGCAAATGAAGTACTACAAATGGACCAACCAGAAGTTAGGGAAGTGAACCAATCAAAAGTGAGAGTAATAGCCAATCAGGAGTGAAGGAAATAACCAATCAGAAATGAGCTCAGGGAACCAATAGAATTTTAGGTGTAAGTTAGCTGCTTTAGAGGCAAAAAGTGAGATAGAACCTCTGGGTCAGGGAACTGGATGGTGCTGGGAGGAGAGCAGCGGCACTGCCTAGGGGTCCTATTGGTATTTTTATGGGGCTTCCCGCCTCATAATAAGACACAGAGAAGAAAGCACATGTATAGCTGTTGGCAAAATCAGGACAAAATGCATAATATGTGCTCAATGTGCTTTTCTAGTTGAGAGACAGAAAATCATTAAACACGCTGTAAAAGTTCTCAAGTTGGCTAATCAGTCTCAAAAAGTTTATTCTCTGGATTTTCCTACACACAAATTCATACACGTGAAATATAGCCTATATGGTTGAACAAGATCACATGAAAAATAAGATAACATACAAAAACAACTAAATAATTTTCATGTAACAAAGTTTTATCAAATACTTTCTACTTAATAACCTAAACACACGCACACACACACACACACACACACACTAAACAACGTATTTTAAACAACTGGAATATTTGTAGCCAAACGAAGAAACAAAAATATGGGAAATTGTGGTGCGACAAATTTCCAACTTCTTCCTGTATACCACAAAGCAGTTTTTTAAAAGCAAAGTAAGACAATCAAATCCTGAGATTTCTCACTGATACACCCAAATTAGGAGCCAGATTGCTCACCATCTGGTGAAGAGAAAACAACAACAAAGCCTAAGCTAAAGCAAGAGAGCTGGTAAAGTTTTTCCAATTTTTTTAGTTTCCTGGAATTGCTGATTTGGCAATATTGCCCAGGAACACATTAGAAGAGGCTCAAATTTCAATATCGGACATGGAGAAAAAAACTAGTGATATCATAATAAACTCACACAATACAATCAAATATATGAAGACACTTCAGGAAAAAAATAAAATATATGAAGGGCAAAGACCATAAAAATAATTCCCAAAGTAGAATGCCCAATAAATGAAACTAAATTCAAAGAGTGTTGAGATGATTTAAAGAAGAGAAATTTCATTGAAATGAATGAAAAAGTGTACCTTCATAATGAAAAATCAAACATTAAAACAGGAAATTTGAACTCAGGAGGAAAGATACAAAGACAGAGATGGGGGCTGACTTAAAGCTTATCCAATTTGATGTCTCTCTCCAAGAAAAGGAATACAAAATTATAAAGAAAATTAGGTCTCAGAGTAAATATTTAGATTAAAAAAAATTAGAAATTGAAATTCAGCTGTATTCCCTAGTAGCACAAAATACAAAAAGAAAAATTGTATTTCCATTAATTCCTTACTACAGCATGAGAATACTGTTTTCGCCTACACTTACAGATAGCATTTTTATTGCCTTTGATAGATAGGTTAACTATATTGCCATTCTTTCTTCCTTCTCAAAAAATGTAATGGTAATTATTTCCTTTAGTATAGTTTGTAATTTTGATAATTTAGAATAATTTATTTCATTTTTTCAACATGTCATCAGTAATATCCTGCATATTTTAGGACTTTTGGCAACTTTAGGAAAACCTCTTGTAAAATTTGTAGCTCCTCCCCATAACATTTGAGTTTTACATCGTGTAGCTTCTGCTGCATACTTTTCAAGCTGCCTTTTCCTACCTACGGAATTCGGTTGCGGGGTGCCATACAGTAAACTCCTGTTGTACTGTGATCACCGCATCTGTATTTTGATGACTTGATGTCTGGTCAGCAGCACGGGAGGTGGGATTATTCTAGAAACTGATTTTGAAACTGTTGTGCTGCCAACAACATACAAAATTTGACGTTACATCACATAAATATATCACTGCAACTAAGTAAACTCAATTTTTATTTAATCCAGTTCCCAAAGTACCTAAAGCCACATCAGCCTTTCTTCAGACCCCACAGGGGGCGTCTGAGTGGAGCAAGGTGCGAGTCTTAACTGACTGAAGAGAAAATCTCTTTCTTCTGATTTTTTTCCCACTAACATAGGACCAGGAAAAACATTGCTAATGAGTGAACTTGAAGTTTAATTTTTAATTGTTTCATAATATATGTGCTTCTGATGAAGACCCATTCAAAAAAAGAAAAGATTTTTCAGTCATCCAGCTTGTCAAACAACTTACCCATGAGGCTGGCCTCAGACTCAGGCATTATTCAAAGACCCAGTACAACTAAGCCATGTCAGTAAGTTCTGCAGCGTCAAAGTGTGACCTATAGATATTGTCAGCAAGCCTGGAGAAGGTTGTCATAATGGGGAGAGTGTTTCAAATATATACTATACTGAATATACTCAGGGATGGTTCTTGTCTAATGTACTCAGTGATGAAATTAAGCCTGTAAGTCTATTTTTTTAAAGGAAAGAAATAAAGAAGTGTTGGCTAAATATCAAATAATAAAAAATATTAACAGTTAGAGAGATTATGGCTGCAGATGAAATTAAATATTACAAACTACAGTAAACAGAAGGTGGAGAAAAAATATGGGAAATAAGAAAGAATAATAATTTAGTTTTTCATTTTGGGAGCCAAGGGGTATTATGTAATATTGAAATGGGCTCTTAAAAATAACTTCCAAATAAACTTCTGACTTCAACCATCTTAAAGAAATGATTGAAAAAGCTATTGGATCCCCACTGTCACTCAGGACAAGTGCAACATGGCATATTCAAATAATCTAATACTGGGAAGCCCCTAAAAATATGAGGTAGATCTGTATAGAGTAGAATGGAAAAATGTGTCCAGTATTATTTAATAAAATAATAAAATATGTAGATACAGAATCACACATACATATATATGCATCTGTATATATGCACCCACACATATATAATAAAATTTATTTTTAAATAAAACAAATGTCTTATTATTTGTGTGTGCATTTAAATATTTGTTTGAATAGGCAGAGAAGCCATTGGAATGATATGCCAACTCTTAATTCTTAATACTTCTGATGACTGAGTGAGAGATAGGGATGGTGAGCAAAACTGGATGGGAAAATGCAGTATTTTTATTTCTAATTCAAATAGCTATATATTGCTTTAATTGGAGAAAATAAAAGAGACATTTCTTTTAAAATTTATTTTTGATAATAGTGAATTAGATTTGGTACCAGTCTTCAATGAACTCATATTAATAAAGCAGATATCCATGTAAACACACAGTTTTATCAAAATTTTTAATTCTACCAGTATTTTTTTTAACACTTATGACCCACCGGGTTCCATGTACTCTGTTATATGTACAGTGGTGAGGACACCAATGATCCACATTATAATCAATTCAACAGAGATGTGCTCAAAGAAGTTTCCCATGAGGGGAACAGAAACCAGAGAAAGTTCCCAGAGAACTGTAAGGCAAGAGGTGTCTCAAAGAGTGTTCATTATGTACATGAAGGGGAAGGGCTTTTCTGGAAAAGTGGCAGGCCATGAAAAGGCAATAAAACATTTAGGGGTATATTTGGGGAATATCAAATAATTGAGCCGGGCCTGTGTATACGTTAGGTAGGCGGACGGCAGGAACTAGACACTGATGAGCAGCTGGGGCAAATTTTGTTCCTTTTTTTGCTCCAGAAGAATGAAGAACGAGGTCTTAAAAATATTGTTGCAATAATGAAATGGGGAATGAAATAGGAGTAGGATAGAGGACAGAAGACAGATGATTCTAATTTAGAGGAAGAAGTCAGGACAAAATACTGTGGACAAGGACATTTGCGACGGCATCATAAGGTAAGACAGTGACAGTGGGATAAAAGGAAGGGGGAGGTTCCATAGATGTTACCAAGCAAATCACTAGCACTAGTCTTACAATTAGGGAATGGGTGTGAGGGATACATATGATTTGTTCATTGGTAAAAATAATTAGTCAACACGGTAACTCTTATTTCTAAATTAAAATGAGTTTTGCTCAATTACTTACTTAGCATTCCTTACAGAAAGCCAGTTTATTAACTATTATATATAAAGTAGATAAACAACAAGTTCATCCTGTATAGCACAGCGAACTATATTCAATATCTTGTAGTAAACTATGATGAAAAAGAATATGAAAAGGAATACATGTATGTATGTGTATGACTGAAACACTATGCTGTACACCAGAAACTGACACAACATTGTAAACTGAATAACTTCAATAAAAAAAAAAACTAAAAAAAGGAATTAATAAGGATTTAAATTAGCCCTATTAACTATGAAATGGACTGATAAATCCACAACTCTCTTTTAGGTTGGGCAAAGAGTTACCATTGTTTGTGTCACCCATTCACCAAAATATACAGAAATAAAAATAATGTATGCATAAATTTGAGCATCCAGAATTTTGGCCTCTAAAAATGCTGAAACCCATATCTTGCTCACAGAGACCTCATAAAACATGTAAAGGAAGGTAAATGTAGTCATCCTGAAAAACAAAGTTCCTGCTTCGGAACAAGTTTATTTTAAACAAAATTTTTCAACCAACTGCAAAATTCGAGTGAGAGATGGCAATCAATTCAGTAGAGCGCATATCATTCTAAATTTTATGTGTTTATGATCAGTATAATGTGTGTTTATAGTCATGCATATCCTTAGATTCAAAAATATTGCTATGTTTTAAGACACAAAGTGTTAGTCTTACTAATTTAATCTATCCCACTATGATTTGGTAGAGATTTGTGTTTGCTCTAAAGTGTACCTTCAGAGTTTTAGAAGGAAAGAAAAGTACAGTCTGCACTGATGTTCATGTACACTTTTTTGTTTTTTGTGTTTTTTGTAATATGTCAGGGTTTGGGACATACAAGTCAGTATGTTCAGAGTTCGAATTGTTCATTGGAGAATTCCTTTCTTGGGAAATGAATTAAATGAACATAACTCTGAAAGTTTAAATGAAAACAAATTATCTATCTATATCTATAAAAAAATCTGAGAAATTAAACAAAGGTAATTTAATCTTTATCATAATTAATTTAAGCCTCAATACACAATCCATTTGGTACATTTTATTTGTGCATGTGTACAATTTCTGCATGCTTCTGTGCTTTTGTTTCAAGTTAACAATTCTTTCCTTGACTGTCAGTGTTAAAAAAAAAAAAAGAAGATGCATGGGAATAAAAGTTGCTAGCAAGACATGGCTGGGTAGAAATTATGTCCCTTTAATTATATCATGACAAGCTTGGCTTCAATATTATTTATCTAGTATTTTTACAATTAAAAAATATATACTTCTTAAAAAAACTATGATGAAAGAAAAAAACTACATGTCACTGTTTGCCATTCAACATTAAACAATTAAATCCTCTTCATTTATTAAATGGTAAAATCTGAAGGTGATTCCACTAACAATATGAACCTGCCCTATTTATTAAGTACATGTGGCAGAAACTATTGGCTAATAAATGTATTATCCACGGCAAGTCAAAATCCATCTGACATGGTCTTGACTAAACCAGTATATCTCAATTTACCACCTATATTTAGTGATGATTATTTTTATTACAAGATATTTTCCACTTCTGAAAAGAGTTCATCACAAAACAACTCCACATGTCAAGCAAAATTTGCTAAACTTAAAATAAAGATTTACTTTGCAATATTTTATGTATAATATCTTTAGAAACATGGCTTCACAAAATTGTAAAGTATTTGTACTAAAACAGCAAGAAAGGATAAAAGAAAATAAACAAATCACTAGCATTCTTTAAGGAATAAACACTAGGTTAAGAAAAAAAGTAACTACATAAATAGCTAATGTGTTTTTCTAATTTTAGTTCTTAGCAGCATCAACAGGTAGCATTAATTCAGTATAGGAATTTAAAAGAAACTTATTTTAGAAGATTCAAACTAGGAAAAGGAAATGAGCTCCAATTGCTTGAGTTACTGAAATCATTTTTATCAGTCTATCTCCCTCAAGAAGGTTAATTTAATTTGAATAGATTGGAGTATTGACTGAGACATGGATCCCTAGGTATTTAACAGATAAATGAAACAGATTAAAGTGAAACCTATCTGAGGTGATAACATTAAATGTGGATATTTACATGCAAGACTTTTTGTCTTAGGAAAGCAGATTATTTAGAATAAAGTAGTATTGAAGACGTTAACTTTCACTGGGTATACTAAGAATATAGCAATTGCTGAGATTAAAAAAAACAAGGAATTGTTAGATAATGGTCATTGCTATCTAATCTGAATGTAGGTCTTTTCTGTGTGACATGAAAGTGGGAATTATGTCTCCATGTGATTGAAATGGCATTTTCAAATTCTATTCTGGGGAAGGAAAAGGCGACCATTAATAATCTGGACACTGGACTCAAAGACCCTGCATATATTTATACCCATGGTATAATCCTGGGTAAATTGCACACTGCCTCTAAGTATCAACTATTTCAATAATAAAATGGTGGTGGGGTGGTTAATTTTAATTAAAATGACCAACTCAAAGTGGAGGAAAGTCTTAATACTTCCAAAACACTTAGCACTGTGACTGACTTAGTAAATACTTCAGTAATAAAAAATAAGATAGCTCTTGGTTTTGCTGATGGTTTTATTCTTTATGTAGCTCCTCATTAAGCCAAAATACGTCAAAATTTTCCATTAGCTGCGTTACTACTTGAAGTCTTTCTTGTATCTGTTCAAATGAATAAAAGCTAGTAAGAAATCTGTAAGGGTAAACAGATTATCCCTTAATAACTCATATTAAAGCGGCACAACCATGCTTCTCCAAAAGCTTTGCAAATTAAAACAATTTGCCTGCTCTCTTTAATCGTGGAGTCATTCACTCATGCATTCTTTCAACAAGTAGTCTGTGGCCTCTTCTGTGGCCGAGCTCACAGTATGATTCTGCACTAGCAGCCCCTCGATGATTGTGTTTCATTTGTCTCTGAATTCAAGGTGCCAACAAACTGCTGGCCTCTGAATGCACGGGGTGGAGAGAAGTGGTAAAATTTGGGAGGTGCTCAAATGATGAAAGGGCTTATGTTTTAGCTAGCATGGAGATGCTCTTGGGCAGCTTGAGATTACAGACGGAAAGATCTGGGAACCAAAGCCTGGTGACTTCCAGACGGTAAGTAAAGCTGTAAGGCTGCAAGCGGCTCAAAGTAAAGGTGGATATGAGACTTAGATGTAACAAACAATGCGAAACAATCTTCTTAGAAACTGAGAGAGTCACTTCACTATTAGTAGATGGGTAGACACTTTTGTCTGCCCATTTGATTTCATGTACATTTGCGGCCCTGACTCTATTGTTGGAGTGGCAGAATTTGCCAAATTAGTGCTCAGTTTCCTGGTTGAAGATGTGGTTTTCTAAGGGGTACATGTTGTTAAATTAGGAAAACGTAAGGTTAGAGGGAAGAGAGCTAAGGGTTTTTTAAGAGTGCTTATTCTAATGATGGAGTACTGACTACCTACTGGATGAACAGGACAAAGATGGCAAGGGGAAATTTACTTATGGATAGAAAGTGGGTTGACAGAGTCAATGCCAAATAAATGATCCTAATGGTTCACTGTACTATTTAATGCTGGAATTTATAAAGTTAGAACTATTGGATTTTCTACTCATCCAGAAAAAAAAAAAAGCAAAATATTATACATATCAATTCATACTAGATTTGACAGTTAAAATGGGGAAGGTGTGAGTGATTTGATGAGATCAATGGATTAAGTTATAGATTTGAGTATCTTTTGGTGTTTCATCAGAAATTAGCTGTTATATAATGACCTCCCCCCCAACCATGAGGAAATATAAAGAATAATCTAACCAAGTGTATAAGTCTGGTACTGTCCCTACTTAATGTATGATAGTTATGCACATCAATTTGGAGCTGTCACTGATGATACTGTCCCACCCCATCAAAATTCACTATATAGAAGCCAATGAAACCCTTGGCTACCTTCCATCAAAATGATCTCTCTATTTGAAACAGTTACAGGATAAAAACAAGAATAGATTTAGAAAATCAACACATATCCTTGTGAGAGTGATTACTATTCATGCTTAAAGTACTTTAAAAAAGTATCTAGTTATCAAGTATTAGAGAAAATAAACAGGGGTGGATACGAGCCTTATCAGGAAATCCCTGCTTTCAAGGCAAAAATATCTAAAACTGTGAAGGAAAATATACTAACATAATGAAAGAATAAACAAGCAGATGAGGGATGCTGAAGACGTATAGGTGATCCTTACAGTGAATGTAAGTGAAAGAGGTTATAATTTCTTCTAAACTGAACATGGGAAAAGTAACCGATGTTCAGTTTTACTAACACATTTTAAGAAGGACCTTGGCCCACCATGGCAAAATGTCTGCATTACAGCAATGATTCCGTGCTGCAATATAAATTTATGTTTTCTTCAGATGTGAATTTTTTTGGCAGAGAATTGAAGAAGGGGAGAAAAAGAAAAGCCCCTGAGACAAGGGAATAAGTGAAAGCTTTTGCTTGAATGTTAACTTGAACTGCAATGAGAAGGTTATTGTCAAGGACACGAACTTTGCTTTTTATATTTAGAAGAGTTATATTATGTTGTATGTTTTTTTGAAAAAGGCTGAATGGGCACTTCCAGCCTTTCTCTGAGCCTGCTCGAATAAAAGGAGGCACTTTGGCTAGACAAGATTGGAGAAGATGAGAGAATTCCTGGAGACCGCACTTCCATTGCACAGCCTAGCGTCTTATCCATGCTGCCAAATGATGGAAGCTTTCCCCAGGATAAAAAAGTAATTAATTTGAAAGAAACTGCTCAAAAGTCTAGAATCAATTCCTCTCCAGTGAGATATTACCTGCGTTTTCTTTTGCACTGAGAAAAAAGACAATGCAAAATGAGTGGGACAACTCCCTGCATTCTTAGAGAAGCAGGCAACAAATGGGAAAATGAAAAGCCCACGTACCTCAAGCAAATCCTCCTATGAATGTACCCACATCTATTAGAGTGACCCCACCCTCCCACCAAAGCCCGTAGACCAGCCTGCATATGTGGGTGACAGGTGAGAACTGAGGGCTTTCTCTTTAAGAAAGAGGTAAAAGGTTGACAGTTTTATTCTCTCAAGAAGGTACTGAAGACAGGATCTAGCTACTTAGAGTTGTGACCAACTTCCTCATCCTTGCCCCCAGGGTAATGCACTAATCACTTCTTCTCTTGAAAGAACAACGTGAGAGGTGAATTCTTCCTTGGTGTGGTGCTGTACTTAAGCTCCATCACTCATGCATGCCTTTAACTGGCTTGTTTCCCTGCTAGTCCTAGCCATGTGCACCTCTTAATGTTTCTGGTGGGACAATGGCAGTGTTTTGTGCAGAATCTAGTGTTCTCAATACACCTGGCAATGGTCAAAATAAACAGACTTGGCTCTGTTTCTAAAAACTCTTCCCAGTTTGGTTTTTAAATTTTTCAATTTTTATCACTAGATAAAATTCAGCTTATGTTACAACTTGGGCATTGATTTGCCTAGATCATTATTTATCCATACATTTTTATAAAGCTTGAGATTTTTAGGTGGTAATAGGATTTGTTTTTTAAGGGCAGGGAGCATCAGTCTGGCTTTGGTAAGAAAATAGCTTTTGTTAGCATATTTACATATTTGCCGAGTTTTCCACTTAATTCAGGTTTTCTCTATTTATGTGACTTTTTTTTTTATAAGAATAATATTCACCTAGCATGACTTGATTTTTTTTTATCTGAGTTGTGAATTTACAGCCATGCAATTTAATACTTTGGATTTTTAACAAGGAAATTTCAAAATGAAGCCTAATCCTTACTCTGCTAGAACTCTTAGCTCAATTATTTTTCATGGAAGTTACTGACGTTGTAATTAAGAAGAGAGAGCTTATAGTTGGCATAAACAACATATTCTTATTCTATTTCAGAACAATATGGCATTAAAACTACTCTTTGACAAAGGAATTGAAAATATTACACATTAATCTTAGGTTGGCTGGAAAGGAACTGTCAGCACTCCTTCCTTGTACCGAGTCAGCTTTCACAGTAACTCAATATGAGAGAGCTTCCACCGGAACTGAAAACACCTAGAAAAGCAAAATCTGTGGGAGGAATCCACTTCAAGAAGAGGGGGCGGGACTACCTGGATGCTTTTAGTAGAGGGTAGAGAAAAAAGACAATTTCAAGTGAGCCTTATGTTTCCGAATGGAAGGAAGAAATACTGATGGCAGGAAAGAAATCTGTGAATCTGTTTCTGTTTTGTTGATAAGTTCATTTGTGTCCTTTTTTTTTAGATTCCACATATAAGCGATATCATATTTTTTTCTCTTTCTGACTTACTAATGAACTTATCTACAAAACAGAAACAGACTCACAGACATAGAGAACAAACTTACGGTTTCCAGCGGGTAGCGGGGGTGGAAAGGGACAAAATGGGAATTTGAATTTTGCACATCCTGGGGAGTGATAGAAATGTTATCTTGACTGTGGTGGTGGATTCATTGATGTAGACATTGATCAAAATTCATCAGATTGTGTATCTGAAATATGTGCAGTTTACTCTACAGGAATCGTACCACAGTAAGGGTGTTTTTTTTTTGTTTTTTTTTTTTGTTTTTTTGTTTTTTAAAAAGAAAGAATACTTTGAGAGGCCAGGGAGGTCAATCTTAAGGTATCAAAATTAGGTAAAATTTTTAGATACTTCCTTTGAGAGTTTCTCTTAACTTTTCAGGTTCTAACTCAGTTTGGGATTTTTTTCCCTACATGCCATTTTAGCATTTCCAATGAAGATTTGGGAATGAGGGGTCTAAACAAGGGACTTCATTAACTGCCACTCCATAGTAACTCATTTTCTCCTGGTGGTGGGAGTTAGAATGAAAAGGGGTTAATTTTGAGTCTGCTGGCCAAATTACTTCCTCTTATTTGTGCTCTGCAGGGGGGCTGGTTTAGGTAGTGGTAATAACAGTAATGTAAGACTAAAGATGGAATCTTTTATGTACGCTTCCTTGCTTTTTCTGTGGCATTGCCATAATAGTCATAAATCTCAAATACAATATACCACATGCAGTGAAATGACTGTTGATATAAAAAGGATTTAATCATATACGATGAATTCTTCGTTCATTTTCTTTATCAGACTGGGAGATTCTTGAAGGCTGAGTTAATACCTGACTTCAAATTCCCACCATTAAGTTTATTTGGTACACAGAAAATCCTTAATAAATATTTAATGCATAACGGGAGAATAAATGGGTGAGGAAATGAATCTCAGACTGCGGTATTTCAACTGAAGATATGTGAGTATGTATTCAAAAATATTTTATTACTTCCAATTAATTTTAAAAATCTACTTTGTTTATATTAATATGTTAGGCTATCACTAATCAAATCAATATACTGATCATTCCCATATCGTTAGTACCTTTCTCATGTCTTTGCACAGCACCACCTCCTGACAGAGGTAATCCTATTCATGCTCATTTTAATATAAACTAACTTGCTCAGTTCTCAAGCTGCGTGGTAACAAAGCCACACCGTTTGCATTCTTTGTTTCTACCTTATTCCACCCAATGTGTTTTGAGACATACCTGCACTGTCACCCGTAACAGAAGCTTGTTTATTGTTACTGCTATGCACTGCGGTATTACATTGATACATCACAACTTGTTTATTTCCCCACTGAAAAATATGTGGAATTTTTATTGGTTTGGATATGAAGAATAAAACTGTTACAAACATTCTTATACAAAATATTTTATGGACTTCAGCACACTTCTTAGATACACACTTAGGAGGGAAGCGTGGGGTTGGAGTAAGTACATGTTAACATATGTGAGAAACTGAAAAACAGTTTTTCAGAGTGGTTTCATCATTTATACTCAAACCAGAAATGTTTAAAAGCTACTGATACTGAATATTTCATCCAACACTTGGTATTTTCCGTCCATGATTTTTTAACTTTTAATACTTTGAATACATCATCCTATTGCCTTATAGCTACATTTTTTTCTGTGATAAATCAGTTCTTAATCTTACTGGGGTTCCTTGTAAGGGAAATGTTGGCTTTCTCCTGCCACTTTGAAGATTTTCTTTATCTTTGCTTTCAACATTTTGGCTAAGATGTATCTGGGTATGGAACTCACTCTGGAATGCCATGATAAACTGTGTTTATCCAACTTGTTAAGTGCCACCAGATACTCTTGGCCATAACCCATTCAAACTAGAGTACCCACAAGACCAAACTGGGAGGTGAGGAAGAGAGTGGGTAAGAGCTGAAATGCCAGACTCTCTCTGTTCTCAACAGGACTTAGTAAATTTTGTTGAACAAATGCTTCTCCATTTTCTATATGCATTTAGGAAAACTTTTAGAAACATAACATGATATTTTTATAATTTCGTCTAGTTAAATGATTGGATGGTTGGGAAAAAAGTCTATCTCCTTACTCTTTCATTTCAGAAGCTCTGTTCCCTCTAGGCTATACAAGGGATGTTAACGTTGAAGCACCATTACTAGACCTTAACAGAATCAATACAGACTTACGTTGGAAATTTTAAGTGGCATATTTAAATCCTGATATGATTTTTATGATGAGTAGAAATGAATAAATCAGTGAGATTTTCATAATTTTTAAACCTGAAGGACAGACATTGCCCCCTTTGCTTTTGAAATTTCAGTAGCTAGCATCTAACAAATATTCAATAAATTAAATACGTATTTACTGCATCACTGAATGAATGAGGTGACCATAATTATTTTCTAATCTTCATTTTAATAGATTAAAAATTGCATGTGAAAAGTAAGCATGTATGTTTCACACACTTGCTATATTCTAAGGTCTTAGCTCAGTCCTTAGCATGTACAATCATTCTGTATCTGGCTGGTTCTAGGACAAGTAGGGATAACAAAATCTGTGAATGTTCCAGTCCTTTGTATTTACTGGCATAGTACAGTTACCCTTCTGTATCTGCAGCTTCCATATCCATGAGTTCAACCAACTTTGGATTGCGGCTGACTCAATGGGCAGATACAGAACGTGTGGATGCAGAAGACTGACTGCAGAAGAAACACAAGGCCCCTCTGTTTATGGTATTTCTGAATGGTGAGTGGCAGATGCTCTGTGTGCAGTGTTACTCAGCAGGCTTGTTCAGCCAGGACAGCCTTCCTGGATTAAAGTTTCTATGTTGGGCAGCACAGCTGATCTAAAGCCAGACATTAACTTTAGAGAAACAGTGCAAAAGTTATCGTTAATAATGTTTGAAAACCATTTCTTATTTAGGTGGATACTGCCGGACAGACTGTCAGATTGAATCAGTGCAACTTCTTGTTCTCTGAGCCAGCTGGGAAAAAAAAAGATGAAAAGAAAGCAGCTCTCATTCGAGGACCAGGACTGGGTAGAGTGCCAATTCTTCCTGGCACTTGTGGAGACAATTTTTGAAGAGGCACCTAAGAAAATATCATAACTATTAAAAAAATTCTATTCTGTGTGGCAAGAAGGGTAAAATGAGATTTTCCTTCTTTAGTTCCAGCTGGGGCACCAGTAGACTAACAATAAAATAATAATTTAGTAGACTAACAAGTATGCCCCTGTTCAAAAGTAAACTGCTAGACCACCCACAGAGGACTCCAACAGAAAGTGGTGTAAACCTGATCTTACAACATTTAACCAGCAGCCAGTTTAAGAGTAGGGTATTAGATTGTAGGTTTTTTTTTCTTTCCTAGTCATAATGAAGGCAAGACAAACCTCAATCCCCTTGTTGCTAAGTAAAGCCACGTAACTAATTCCAACCAATCTGCTGTGAGAGAAAGCACTTCTAGCCTGAATCATGAGAAAGTGATGAGCTCTCCGTGTACTTCTCCCGGCACATGAGGATGCTGCAAGTTCCAGATGGCGCTGCTGCATCATGGGGGAGTCTCAGTTACACTGGGTCCCTGAGCGTCTCTGTGGGACAGAATGCCTCCACACCAACTCAAGTGACCTAATAGTGTAAATTAAAAAATAAAGTGCAATTATATTAAATTGCAGATCGTTACCACAGCATAAACTCGTTCATCGTGATCAACACTGGTATCAAAGAGATGAGATTTGAGTGACTGAGAAAATAAATCCCTTTTAGGAAATTTGTTGATCTGCCCACAGGAGACGGGATGATAATCACCCTGATTTCAGTTGAGGCAGGAGGGCTTCATGTGTACCAAAATGAAAGCCTGGCCTGTGTCACCTAGATCCTGTTAGGACACAGAGATACCTAATAAAAGGCAAGAAACCAGCTGAAGTAGTGTCTGTGGCTTTAAAGGAGCAGGGCTGCAACTGATATCCAGAATGACCAAGGAGGTATATTTATAAACTTGTTCTCCCACAAAACTAACACAAATAGAAACAAAATACCTGAAATTAATCTTTTCAGAACTCTGGAAAGGAACCAATGTCACAGAATGAACTGAAAAATATTTATGCAAGGGAAAGTGCTTAATTTTGGTAAGGCAGTGGGGTATGTGACATTATAACTTCACCCCCTCTGCCACTCAGTGGCGTGGTAGCTGAGGAAAGCCGTCAGTCTTTTAGCCAAAGAAGATGGGAGTAACTTCTGGAGTTCTATTAATAGCACCATTCCTAGAACTATTTTGTCAGTATTTTGTCCAAGCTTTCACATGCCTCAAAAACCTCTATTCTCAGAGTGTAGTATCCATTTCTTTGGACGCAGACCTCTGATCAGCAAGGTAGGGTGAGCCAACTTCTCGGACATTACTGAAACAAAATAAAATTGCTGGGAACATCTCAGCTGTCAACAGTTGTGAATTCAGTAGGGGTAGTTTTGTCAGGAATTTAAAAGGAAAAATACTGGAGAACAATATAAGAGAAATTGGAAAGGTCCAACATACACCTGGGGGTCTAAAACTTCAGTATATGTGCAAGGCTGTATGTATGCCCAGGAAAAATATGAAAAAGGGGAAGGCTGATCTTGAGACACTGCATGGCAGACAGTGAAAGTTAAGTCTAACTTGTAAACTCTTTGAAGCTAGAAGGTATTCTTTTCATGTAAATCTCCTTGCAAAGGGTAGAAAAAATCATAGGCAAGGTAATTAAAGAAATCGTCTGACTAACCATTGGCTGAACACTAAATTATCCTGACTTATGTGCCCCACAGGAAGCCAGGCTTAAAAATAAAAACAAGAACTTAACAACAGCAGTGGCAGCAGCAGAACAACTAGCTAATAAAGAACTCAGTGGCCACATTACAGGAAATATAGAATCTATAGAATTAATTCAGGAGAGTTGATAACCAAATAATCAGGAACAATGGAGAGAAAAAAATAGATTAAAACAATACAGTGACAACAAACGTTAGAGGTTAGGTGGAGACTTGAGGAATCTGACACCAGAGTTGTTAGAATACATTAGCTAAAACATCCAGTGTTGAACAAAAAAGATTATGAGACATTAAAAGAAACTGGAAAGTATGCCACATATATAGGATGGAAAAAAACAACATATCCTTGAGGAGGCTCATATTTTTTAACTTAGTAGACACAAACTTTAAATAAGTTTACAAACATGTCCAAAGAACCAAAAAAAAAAAAAAAAAGGAAAAGTCTAAAGGAAGATATGCAAACAATGTCTCACAAAACAAACAATACCATTATAGAGACAGAAAATATAAAAATTAACCACACAAAATCCTGCAGTGCAAAAAGCAATAACCCAGTGAAGAAGAAACCAGAAGAAGTCAGCAAACACGAAGACAGTTCAATAGCTATGACCCAATCAGAAGCACGAAACACTAACGCAGAAGAACGCATAGAGCCTCTTAGACGTGTGTGCATCACAATGGGTATCAACGTGAGCATAGCCAGAGTCCAGAGAAGAGAGGCACAGGAGACATCTGAAGGTACAATGGCCAAAACTTCCCAAATTTGAAGGAAAATGTCAGTTGACACATTTAAAAAGTTCAACAAACGTCAAAAGGGTTAAATTCAGTTACACCTCTACACGCATCATAGTCAAATTGACAAAAATCAAAGACAAAGAGAAAAATGTACAAGCAGCAAGAAAATAGCAATGCACCGTGTGTAACTCATCCTCAGTCGGAATATTATGCAACTTGGAGGTGAGAAGACAGTGAGATGTATCTTTATAACACTGAACGAAAAGACTGTCAATCAAGAATTCTACATCCAGCTAATCTCTTTTTCAGGAATGGATAAATTAAGACACTGGTAGATAAAAATCAAGAGGATTTGTCACTAGTGGAACTACCCTAAAAGAAGACTAAAGAAGTACTTCAGGCTGAAATGACAGGCCACTGGACAGTCATCTGAATCCACACAGTGAAAATAACTTGATGAAATCCAATGTCTTTCTTGATTAAAAATACTCACTGAACCAAGACTCTAAGGGAATGCTTTCAACTGGATAACATGCATCTATGAAAAACCTTCAGCTAACATTATGCTTAATGGAGAAGGACAATGGATTTCCTCTACTGCCAGGAATGAAACAAGAACGCCCATTCTTGCCCTTACTATTGAATATTCTATTGGAAGATCTAGCCAGGACAGGTAGACAATAAAAATAAAAATTATTTATATGTAAAAGTAAGAATTATAACATTCTTTATTTGAAAATGAAGTGATTTTATATATATATATATATATATATATATATATATATATATATATATATGCACACACACACAAAATCATAAGGACTCTACTAAAAACAAACCATTAAAGCTAGCAAATGAGTTTGGCAACATGGTAATATATAAGATAACTATACAAAATCATATTTCTTCACACTAGTAACAAACAATTCAAAAATGAACTAATAAGACCACCCATTTGTACAGCAGCAAAAGGAATACCTGGGAATAAATGTAACAAAAAAATGCAAGATTTTTATATTGAAAACTACAAGATAAAACAAACTAAATAAGATCTACGTAAACAGTGAGACACCCTGTATTCGTGGACTAGGAAAATGGCTTTCCATCTTTTTCAGAATAAAATCAGAGGTATATTTACACAGCCTCCAAGGCCCTGTATAACCTGTTCCTACTGAGCTACCTTCCTGATTTCATTTCTTGATATCCTTTTCCTCACACACTCAACCCCATCTGCACTGGCTTTATCACTAAGCCTCCAACGTACTAGTGCATTCTAACCTCAGATCTTTTCCCAGTGTCTGGAATACTACCCTCCCCCAGCCATCCATCTATAGTTCACACCATTGGATAAATACATCAGAATTTACCTCCTTGTTCCAGTGCTCAAAGTATGGTCTGTGAAATATTTATATCAAAAAGAGTTTGCAGTCATTTTCAAATACATAAATGATATTGTCCCCTCAAGACCTATGGAATTAGGTCTCTAGGATTGTAATCCTGGAAACTGTACCTTAAAATATCCTCTGAGTTAAATCTGACACATCACTAAATTTGAGGACCACTGATAAAGAGTTGGAGCCATAGTCAAGTCAATACAACAAATACATAAAATAGTCTTACTTCACAGGGGAGATAAATTTCAAAAGGTTCTGAATCATACATGTGTCCATTTTTACATTCACACTTATGCATTTTGGCAGTAAAGGAGATGAGCATTACAGAAGAAAATGGTAATGTATGAAGCTGATTAATTGGGCTACAGTTCTTGGCTCTAAGAATAATGATTTCATATATTCCTTTCAATTCCCAGTTTCTCATGAGATAATACTGACTGCCTAAATTTTCAAAAACAAAGATATACAACAAGAGATTGGAATAATTGTATCTCTAGTATAATTAAGAGAGAGAAAACACTAAACTTCAATCTACACATAACTGGAGAATCTCAATGTATACACAAGTGAAGGAAACACCTGAAATTTGCACAACTGGGTTCAGAGCTCACAGCAAACAAGTAGTCTGAGAGACTCTGCAGAGAAGAGGATAGGGCAGTGGAATCCTAGCCAAAGAAAAACGCAGATGTAACAGTCACCTTCAGAAAGAGAGAGTCTCAACCTGTGTATCAAATATCGAGAATGAGTCTGAGATCCAACAGATCAGATCAGTGTCAGCCAAGCAACCTCAGAGGAAAGGACTTCAAAGTGAGCGCGGCCAGAGGATGTAATCTTGGAAGGTGATGTTTTATGAGAGGAAAATAACTTGGAAGAGGAGCGATCTCGTGGAGGACCACTGGGAAAATGAAGGAAGAAAGCAAGTGATAGATACTTAAAGTCCCACAGAAACAGAATGTCACAAAATTTGAAGATCACTCCATATGAAAACAAAATAAAACAGCATCATCTATTAATGTGATGCTTCACTGGATGAGAAACAATGATCTGGAACTTCAGCAACACAGCGACACAAGGCAAAATCTGCTTTGACAAAGTTTGATTTAGACGTTTTCCTCAAACATGTAAACTGTCAAAGACTCAGTGGAACCAAAGGAGATGAAACCCACACGTGTAGTAAAAAACTGTCAGGTCACAACTTTAACCTTTGTGCAAAGAAGCAGCCAGCGTTAGGAAGGTTCCTGGTTATTCCTTCATTGTTCATTGTGTAACTCATATTCAGAAGTAACACTGGTTTCCGGAAAGTTCTCTCAAAGAGCACAAAACACATATTACCTAATTCATAATAGAAGTTACATAATTTATCAGGGGTTAGGGATGTCAGAAAAATAAAGAAATTAATCCAAATTTGCAAAAACTTGGTTCAGCTGACCATCTTTGGTGTTGACCTCAATGGGCCTCAAAGCATGACCCTGAAGTCTTAAGCCTAACAGTCAATAAGGCTCAAAATCTTGTGACAGAAAACATTTTCACTCTTTTTAGATATATCAGAAGTCTTGGTTTTTTAACCCTGCTGTAAGAAAAAAATTCAACAGGAACTTCCATGTCTCTAATATTGTGAAGGGTTTTCTCGGGTGAGTAGCCATTTGTGATACTTCCCTGCTTGATAAAACATCCTTCTTTGATTGATGGTGCCCTTGTGACACTGGGTAGAGGAGTGGGCCAACTCTGATTGATGAAAGAGAATGAGATCCAGAAGAATGAGTATGGTTACTGATTCCAGTTATATGGTTTTGGTTTTCTCTCCTGATAAAATTCCTTTGGACAAATATCCCAGGAAAAGGTATTAAATATTTGTGGCCATACTCATCTAAAAATACTGGGATCTTTTCAAATTAAAACAAATTTCTATAACAAAAATGTGGAATCTATCTTCACTGTTAGCTGGTTTTAGAGAAAAAAAAGAAATCTATGTCTTGTCTTCAATGTGTCCTGGTAAGTATTACTTGCATGTAATAATAAAATCAAATATATGTCTCCAAAGTAAGATTCACAAGGAACTTCTAGTTTTATTTACCCCACCTTGGGTATCAAACTTAGCAAATTTATTGATTCCTAGGAAACCAATAAATGTTAACAATAGGAACACCTTGATATGCTTGGAAAACAGACTCACAATAAATTAATTCTTAGGTAATGTTAATTTAGTAAAATGTCATACTCCAAACAAATATATATGTGTATGTATGTGTATTTAGCAATGTTTTTTAATCCATTATTTTACAAGTTTATATAATCACAGACCTGATCCCCTGGCATCTTACCATACCAATTGTATACACGTACATATATAGAGCACCCTGCAGACTAGTGATGATATGATATGATATGATATGATATGATATGATATGATATGATATGAGAATAGTTATATCCTAGAGCTAGTGTTAATCAGAAACTGTGTTGTGTGATGATGCCCTCACTGAAGGTGACAGGATACTGGAAGGAGTTACTATGGAGAATCAATGTCAACTGGGGTAAAATCTGTACTCTAATTATGTATATGATTCTTGAGAAGCATAAGGAAACATTTGGATCAATTCATTTAGATGGTTAAGCAGAGTCACTCATCTTAGAATAAAGGTTCATAACAGAGATCCAAGTAACATTTGAAAGCTTGCCTAAAATCCTTTAATTTGTAACATATATAAAAACTCTAGTAAGGCACCAAATAGGCATTCAGTGCCTTAATTAAATATTCATTAATTCACTTAGCAAACATTAATTGACTACTTTTGTGTGTCAGGTAACCTGTAGGAAGGTCACAATGCAGACACTCTGCTTGACCTCAAGGATCTCACTCTTAGTGACAGTTTCCTGCTTTCAGGAGGGATCCAGATCAGAGATTTTGAGCTCCAGTTGGAATGAATTTTTTAATGAATAATTTTAATGTAACAGTTTATTGACAATAATAGGCAGAAGGTTAGTTTCAGAAATAATGCTATATTACAACTGAGGTCTGAAAATTAATGATTAGCTAATTCCCTATAATCAATACTATGAGTTCCCTGGAGGGATTAACATCTAAGAATATATAGGAAGGGTCTTAGTGACAATGGGACATTGCGTTGAAACACAAACTCACTTTCTTTTAGCAACTTTAAAATACTTAGGATAAGAAACAAGATTTTCAGCTATATACATAAATGAGGGTTTTTTTGGGGGGATTAACTGAATTAAAATTCAGCAGTAAAGGTTTATTTCTAGTTATATATTTATGAATTATAAAAGTTATTATTTATTGAGCTCTTTATTACCTCATATATATTAACATTCTTAATTCTGACAATAATAATGAGAAGTTGATGTTAATAATTTTGCCATTTAATATGTGAAGAAATTAAAGGAAGCAAGTTATCTAGTTTGTATTGGGCCTCAAGAATCTAGTAAGTAAAAGAACCAAAACTCCAATATTGGCAGTCGGAGTCCAATGAGGTGTCTTAATATTGTCACTGTTGTGTATAGATGGGTAAGTTTGTAGGTTTATTTAGACAGTGTTATGTATATTTAGGTGTTATTTAACCATCTAGATATATGCTTTTGGTTTTTGTTTTTGCTCTTGGTGAAAAGGTAATGATAATGTTGATAGCAGATCATAAGAGTTTGCAGGTACAGTTTAAGAAAACGTCTTTGTATGGTGACAAATGGTAACCAGACTTATTGTGGCAATCATCTTGTAATGTATAAAAATATCAAATCCCTATGTTGTACACCAGGAGCTACCAGTGTTGTAGCTCAAATACACCTCAAATCAAGCAAGCCAAAAGACTCACATCAAGTGAGATCACCAGATTTGAGATTACCAGAGGTGAGGGGTGCAGGGAGGGGGGAAGGTGGAGTCAAAGGGGATACAGACTTCCAGCTAGAAGATAAATAAGCACTGGGGATGTAATGTACCACATGATGAGCAATGTTACTGCGGTGTGGCTAGGAGTAGTGGCTAGGGGAGTATATCCCACGAGTTCTCAGCCCAAAGACTTTTGTTTCCTTTTCTTTTGTATTTATATGAGATGATGGATATTTACCAAACTTATTGTGGTAATCATTTCATGATGCAAGTCAATATGTTGTGCACCTTAAACTTTTATAGTGCAGTTGGTCAATTATATCTCAATAAAACTGGAAGAAAAACATAAAGTTAAGGCATTTCTGAATACATTTAGAAATAAAAACAATAAGAAATCTACTAAAAAGATGGTAATAGAAGTTTGAATACAGATCGTGAAATACCTTTACTTCTTGCCATGAAATAAACAAAACAGCGTCGTTATGCATGTGCATGATTCATCACATTCACTGAAAGTCCTACATCTTTATGTTTTGACATTATATGTGTAGTTTTTCAGAAGAAAAAAAACAATGATATTCATGTTTACTTAGTGACTTAAGATTCATTTTTTTAACTTTTTTTTTGGGATTGTGATTTATTTTTAAAAATTATACTAAGCTGAATTTCTTCCAAATGCTAAGCCTTACCAATGTTGTCTATCTAAACCTCACAAGACTTTAACTAGACAATGAGACCTTCACAAGGTGGCAAAATGAGAAGACAGCACATTGTTTAAATATATTGAATTTGAAAACAATCTAAAGATTGACCATGCTAATGAAGACAAATAGTGTACACGTCTGGTATTTTTCAATACTGAGATCAATACATTTCTCTAATGAAAGTGATTCTTATTAAAATCTGTACTTATTCTTTTAAATTTCACCTATGTTTATAAAAACTCAATTACATTTAGCTTCCATGATTTAATTTTTTGTTATCTTTACCTTATTGTAAGTCTAAAACTCTCAAGATAGGAAAGTAATTTCATTCCATGCAATCCCTTTAAGATTTGAAGATATTTACTATAATCTTTAAAACATTGTTATGATGTATACATTATTGCTTCTTTCCAAAGGTTAAAAAAAGGTACAACCATACATGGTACCAAGAGCACAGCCCACGTTTCCTGTTAGCCCTAACTTCCAAGTGGATTGGTCTCACACATTTCAATGGAATTTATATTTTTCTGGAAGTTTTTATTAAACCAAGAAGTTTATAAGCTCAATGGTTCTGTTTTATCTTACTGATTAGCATTTTAAAAATATAATGGTAACAAGGAACAGAAATATCTACTAATAAACAATTTCTTCTGTTCAATTTTACTGTAAATCAGCACACAGACTAGCATTTCAATGCTAATTATGATCTGCTTTGATTTTTTTATATGTTGTTTTCTCAGGAAATTCAAAATTCTGTGACAAGGACAGCAACATTCATTCATTTTTTAAAGACTTCACTTCCAAATCTCGTTGTGTTGTAGTTTAAAAACTACACCAACTCTTCCAAGTTATATACATAGTAATTTGGCATATTACACAGCCACTTTTAAATCATTGTATAATTGGCCTTTGTGATAATAGTGTCATAATTTTAAATATTTTATTATTGGTTTTGAAATATAGTTTTTTTAAAATATGATATTAGTTTTACGTATACAACAAAGCTGTTATAATATCTAAAAAGTGTATATTTTTATATGTTTCAATAATTTATGTGACTATTGACCTGTCTAATCCATGAAGCTCTGTATGCTCTTAACTTTTAATGTGTGATCATTTCTGCTTCCAGCAGTCCTCCTTTCCAACCCTGGAGCAACTTACGACATCCGGCTTTACACCACTCACCAATGGATTTTCTGGGTCCACAAGAGGTTAGAGCCAAGTCTTTACTGTACAAACTAATTCATTTTCAAAAGTAAAACTGATGCAGAATACAGAGAAGAAGGGAGCTAGGCATGCAACGCAGAAGTGTTTGAAACCTCTTTTGGAGGAAAAACAATAAAAGCAAAAATGGTTAAGAACAAATAAAACTAAGAGGAAACTATGACCTCTTACTGTACCAGGATCTTTTATTTTTCAGCCTTGACACCAGGACATGTTTATTTTGCCTGCCACATTATCCTCACACAGGGCCATCAGCTTTGCTCCTGGTAGTTCATTAATTCTCATCTTGGATGCCATTTCCTCTAAAAATCTTCCCTTTACTTCCAACGTTAAGCTGTTTTTCATTCCATGTACTTGAATTTCACACTTCCATACGAGGTTATCTATCATATATCATATTTATTTGTTTTTGCCTGAATGACCACTCTCTAGACTTTGCATAAGAAAGAAATCAGACATTCATCTTTTTTTCTGCTCTGTATGAGTTTATGCTCCAGAAATTGTATAATGGATGGATGGACAGATGGATGGATGGATGGATGGATGGATGGACGGACGGATGGATGGGTACTTACATAAATAAGTGGATTGGCACCTGCATACCTTCCTATCTCTTTTTACCTTCTAAAGAATCATTATCTTAGCAAGAAACAGACTCTCCCTAGAAAAACTCATATCTGTCACCATTATCTCTTTTCATTATCTAATGTTCAGCCCTCCATTCCCATCGTAAGCAGACACACAATGGGACAGGGGTACTTCGGATATGCTTACATCTTCCATAAAATTAATGTGAATAAAAGGGTTCTGGATGCTTTTATTCAAATTTCTCCCTATGCAACAGAGACCAAAAAGCTATAGTCCTTTGGGAGAATAAACTATAATACATGAGAAGAGCTTTACATCTAGCTTCTGTCAGTTAACTTTTGTTGATAAATAAATGATGTTGATTTATATATGACAACGAAATCACAATATTGATAATAATAAAAATAGGAATAGTAGCCTTTACAATGTATACATTGTATACAATGAAATGAACTGTATAAAATGTTTTACATATGTTTTAACTGGTACTAACATCTCTGAGAGGGAGTTGTTTATTATCCTTGTAGATCTAATAATTCATTCTTGCTCTTTCATTCTTAAGACAGTATATTTCAGTTAATCTATACATAACTATAAAAGAAAAAGAAGGCACAAAGCTTCATATATATTATATGTGTGTGTGTGTGTGTGTGTGTGTGTGTAGTGTGTGTGTGTGTTCCGTTGCACAATTATGTGGATATAACTTGAAGGATTCTGTGTGCACATTTTTCAGATTTCAAGTGTAAGACTTGAAATTCAAGTTTAAGTCATTTCCTGGGTGTTTTTTCCCCAGTATTCCTTACGATATCTGCTTTTGTCTTAAGACCTCTAACTGTGGGCATGGTAAGTTTGTAAGTCTGAGTCCAAAGTTCTTTTAGATTTCTATGAAGAAACATATGCCTTTAAAAATGTGTCTCAGTAGAAGAATCAAGAATTCTGCAACAAGGGAATTAAGGGACTAAGGGACTTCCTTAGTCTCCAGAGATTCTGATCGTTCCTATTAAGTCTTAGAGAGAAATACATTAGTACATGCAAAGTGAGATAAATGTGAACAAGTGTATTTCCAAGTAGAGCAGGACACGGCCTCAGAAGCACAGCAACGCAGCCACAGCCAGTGAGGCTCCTCTGGTACGCTTTCCTTTAGTCTTAACAGGTGGAACCTTGTGCGTGAACACGCGCACAGTGTCGGTGAAGAACAAGAATTAGATGAATTACAAGGATCAAGAGAGAGACCTGACTACTTTTCTCATTACCACTTTGCTGCTCTCAGCTAGTTTTAAAATAAGTGTATCTCCCTTTTCAACTTTTCTATATACCACAATAGCTCTCCTTTAGGAAAACTGAAAAATAACTCCGATTAGGATAATGATGAAAAGCATAATTTTGTTTCTCAGCATACAAACTTATAATAAAGAAATGATCTTTAAAAATTGCTTACAGTTGGAAAACCATATGTGGCTGAGATCTCCAGGGAAGAAAAACAAGGATATTCTATTAAATTTTCTAAATAGGAGACTCTCCAGTAGTAGTGGTTATTTTTCTGTCTGCAAATGGTATTACTTAAAACATTTTGATTAAATTGACTGACGATTTGACTGAATCGGTAAGCCATTTTTATCTAAATTGTTCAAAGGTTGTTACATTTTGATAGAGCTTTGGTAAATTCTCTCATAAAGGAGCAATGCCAGTATCTGTGCTTGTGTGTGTGTGTGTGTGTATAACACATATTTGTTTGCATATACATAAACAAAACACCTTAGCAATTTTATCCCTGTTTCCTGTAATGCAAACCCAATATGAATGACAATAACAGGCTGACAGCAGGTCAAACTGGACTGAATACTACAAGACATTTACTAAGCTGATTTTCCAGAAAGTTGATAGTATTCAGAATCAGGATATTAATCTAAGAATATTTTTTGCCCAGGTCCTTTTGTTTTGATGTATCAATTTCCCTCTGGTTACCATACTTCAACCTTAAGGAAACATTAAGAAAACCTTACCACCATTACTGAATGTATGATGGAGGTGACTTGGTTATATCAATCTTCTAATAATGGAGAAGGAAAGCGTTCTCAGCGTGCTCTCTGCTTCCATTTGCCTCCTTTATTTGATATTTTTGTAATTACTGTTTCTTTTATGTATTGAATGGACTTCTCTAGAAACTGCTAATTAAGACGAGGTTATCTGTACTCACTTTTCAACTCACTGCAGCTGCATTTCCTCTTAAAGCAGCCCCTTCAAATCACCCTCATTAAGGTCCCCAGTGAAGATTGGAGGAGGGAGAATGAGACCAAGTCACAGATGCTCAGGGGGCTCCTCTCGCATTAAGGTGATGACTTCCTCAGAGGTCCCTCTGAGTTACAGGACTTGGTGTTAATAACGGCCCCTTCTGCACTGTGTGTAAACCGGGGAGGCTGCACTGCCTCTTCTGTTTTCCTGCACATCGCCACACCTTTTAAAATTACTGCTTTACTAAAGTATCTTCAAATTATCAAGTTTCCATCTATCTCTTAACAACTTCAGGATCCTGACTGACCATCCATTTCTTCCTGAAACTCTATTTCCTCCTGTATTTCCTATCTGGTCTGGTAGCCGTATTCTTGCTTTTGTTTCCAGAATCCTTCATGAACCCATCCTTTCCCATCCCCTGACCCTTGCATTTTTGTGTTTTCTAGATGTCCCTCTTTATATTTCCTCCTGTCCCTCTATTCATACACTACCCCATTGCTTAAATTATCATCCATATTTAAATAAATGACTTACATTTATCTTTAGCCTGGGTGTCACACTTGAACTTCTCACCTAAGATGTATATTAAATGACTCCTTCTGTGTGTTCCCAAACTGACCGTGCCACCTTCCACTTCTCACATTCATTGATTTCTGTGTCTTTGAATGATATCCCATCTATCACGTTGTTCTTGCTTAGAAACTGAACTGCCATTGGCTGCTTCCTCTGTCTAATCGCCTCCATCCAGTCACAAAATTCTATCAGTTATTTCTCTTTATGCTTCTTCAATAGCGTCCCGTCATTGTAGCATCATTATCACTAACTTAGCTCAAGCACAAGTAATTCTTAGACTGAATTACTCCAGTATGTTTTTTACTGAAACCTAACATGGTGCCCCGGGCTCTCACTCAGGCTGGGACCTGAGCCCTTATCTCCCAACACTGGTCTGCATCTCACGGACTCTGACTCTCACTCAAGCGTTTGGCTGCAGTCCACCATCCTCTTTAGAAAACTGCTAACTGCCTTCTCAACCTAGGTTACTTGCTTAAAGATGTCTCAGTAGCACACTGTTTGTACATCTACTGAAGTGTTTATCACAGTAGTGAATACCCGTTCAGCAGCCTTTGAAGTCAAGGATAGTGACACATGCATCTTTAATTTCTAATGTAGCCCCTACAACAGGATAAGCATGCATTCTGTGGAATTCCTATGAAAAGTATTTTAAAAGATGTGAACCCTGCTGTCACATTGTAGTAAGTGTGCAGATACACCGTGACTGCTGTCGGATTTGCTAGCCTCACTGAAGTTAGCAGATTGCCCTCCCTGCAAATGCTATAATGTCCCAGGATATGGCATTCCATATCATAAGGGCTGGTTTTAAAACACGGAATTCGAAACAGAATGGGAAAATGTTAAATCATTTTGAGGTTAGGCAAGTAAAGAATTTAGATATTTAATACAGTTTTACTCTAAAAGACAGTCCCTTTAATTTTTAATGGACACCTCAATCTGAAGAGTTGATGTTGAAATAACAAGAGTAGAAATTGCTCCAGGATAGACAGAGAGTTTGGGGTTCGGCTAATATGGTACTTGATTCTATTTCTCTTCAAAGCTTGCACTAATGAGGAATATCTGCCTCCTTTGAAAAGATAGTCTAAGCAAACGGGGGCTAAGATCAATCCTGCTTTCAGCCTGCAATAAAACTGTCATAGAGATTTACCAAATAAAATAAAATAATTATTGGCAAAGAGGAGCGGGGTCAGCAGCTCAGTCAGACTCATGATATGGAAGGGTCTTGCCAGCCTGAAGAAAGAGGCAACTTAATGATAAGAATAAAAAGTGGCACTTATTGCTGGGTGTTGATTTTTTTGTGTGTTTTCTTTTCAAGCTGTAAATTGCAGAATTCAGACTTTTAAGTCTTTGCAGATGAAACAAGGAACATAAACTTAAATACTTCTCCTTGGAGAGAAATCAATAGTTAACAGTTCTCTTTTTTTTTAAGTCAATATTTTATATTCTCACAAAAAGGAGATCCATGGCAATATTTTAACATCAGTGCTGTGCTCAGTCCTTACTTAGCCACTTGCTTCTAAGTGTCCTCTGATGATCGTAAAAATGCCTGTGATGGTTTCCAAACAAAGCTCCATGGTAAAAAAATAACGGGCCATTAACAGTAATTTAATGAGAATATTTCTGCTTCCTAAACTTGGAATTTAATGATCACTTAATTATACATGCCTCATCTATCTAAAATAGGAAATGCCACTAAATTTGTGATGGGAAAGCCCTTTTTTCCCAGTAGCCTTTCTCCTAATTGCAGTGACAGTTAAAAATTCCAATTTAAGTGTCCACATTTTTCAACTAATGCAATCATTACATAAAAATAATATAAAACCAAGCTATCTCAGAGACTTGATTTTAATTACCCCATGGACATTATGATGTAAGTATACCCTATATGATTTCATATTGTCTATTTTTAAATCACTAGAAAATCTGAACTAATCTGTAGTATTCCCTCCTCTCCTCTATCTTCCAGCTAACTTATCTACCATGTATTTAATCTGTCTACTGTCTAGTTCTCTTGTCTAATATCAACCTTTTCTACCTACCATCTGTAAGTCAATCTACTATCAATTATCCATGTAACCTTTCATTAGTTTTTACATATATATCATCTATCTACAGGCAAGACTCTATTTTTCAATCTATCTGCTATTTATATATCTAAATGTCCATCCATCTCTGCCCTTGATTTATCTGTAATTTTTATCTCCGCTGCTTTTACACTGTGACAATACTTCATTTGTTAATGATTTATTATGACACATAAGACTGACACAATTTAAAGGGCCATTTCTTTAGCCTAAAAGAAGATAGGATTTAAATCCATTAAACTATAAACATGTGTTTAAGCAAAATCCTGAAACAACACAAGGCATGAAAAAAACCTGTTACTAGAAAAAAATAAAAAGTAAAACAAATAACCACAGATTAAAAATAACTATGATTTTTGGAACAACAAACATATGTCACATTTTACATCCGATTAATTATCCAAATCTCACAATAACCCCTTGAGGTAAGAAGGATTATCTTCATTTTATAGATAAAGAGACTAAACTTTCCAGCTGCTCATAGTAAGTGGCAAATCTGACATTGAAATGGACAATTTGCGTAAATAACAAGTGGACTTTCATTAAAGGTTCACTACAATGAACACCCTGTAAATCTAGTATAGGATAAAACTAAGGAATGATTTATAAGATCTTGGAAAAACTCCTAGATTTGAGACCAGGATGGCTCACTGATATAAAATGCAACATTTGGTCATGTGTGCCACATTCCTGAAGTCACTGGCAGAGGGGAAAGGCATGATCCTTTACAACACGCCCATTGATATTTGCATCAGAGACAGACGAAGTGGGCCATCGGTTTGACTGAGTGTGAACAAAGAGTAGGCTGCAGTGTGGGGTAACTTGCGAACCATAGGCAAGGAAATACACGTGCATTATAAATTAATAAGTACAGACCTCTTAGAAAGCGCCTATAAGAAAGATAAGGGAAGGATCACTTACTGTGTTTTCTGGCCCATGTTAGAATAACCGGCATGTACTACGCTATAATTCCATTTAGCAAATTGGCATATACCATTCTAAAATTTACACTTTTTTATCATAAAATCCTCAGAAATGCTGTGGAGAAAAATACTCTTCTTTTCATTTTTTTTTTTTAACAGATAAAGGAACTGAATCCCAAGGACACTGAAACACTTAACATGTCTATACAGGCAGTGAACGGCAAGGAGGAGCTCAGCAATGGGTCATCTGGTTATAAATTCCCCAGCTGTATTAGATCACAAAAGAAGTGAGTTCGTGAGGGAGAAAAACGTGCTCAACTCATCAAGAGTCCAGCAATCGTTCTCAGTGTAAAGGTCCCTGAGTAACAACAGTAGCACCATCTGCCTCAGTGAACCTCCGTGTTCTCCTCCATACACAGAAGCCAACCTCAGGCCGCCACCAACTGGACGACCTAACAAATGAACAGAGAAAAGCAAGCGGCAGCAGTGGTTTTGTGGGAAAACTTAGCCAGAACACTGCTTCCTAATGACTTTGAAACATCAAACATAGGGAAGGCTGGGGCTTCTATTACGAGTGTGGCTCACTGAGAAATCAGCAGAGAAAGGCTGGAGACAGCTCTGGACATCGCAGCAGGAGAGGACAGGACGGGAAGAGGTGTGTGCGATCAGGGCTGCGCTCCTTCCAGGAGGCTCTGAGGGGTGACCCAGTTCCTGGCTCTTCTAGCTTCTGGCGGCTCCCCATACACCCAAGAACTCCTTGGCTGATGGTAACACCACTTGTCTCTGCCTTCTCCTTCACATCCCTTCTTCTCTGTGTGTTTGTGTGTCTCTGGTCTATATGTCCCTTACAGGGACATTTGTGTTGGATTTACAGGATGATCAATCTCAAAATCCTTAATTACATCTTCCAAGACCCTTTTTACTTTTCTCATATAGGGTGACAGTCACAGGTTTGAGGGATTAGGATATGAATACCTAGTTTTGAGGTGACCATTCACCCTAGAACACTGGGGAAGTATTATTTACATCCACCTCTACTGCTGCTTTCCGCAGGTGAAGCCAGAGTACTAACTGGGGCTCACCCTCGTGGGAAAACCCACCAAAGATGGGCAAGTCACCAATTTTTACTTCTTTCTTTCCCATATACACCTTCTCCTGTGTCTACACACTTATAATTTCTCCATGATGCCCTCAGTTGTTTGTTCTATTTTTTGTTTTAATATTTTGTCCAAAGTGTACAAATGTTATCACTGGTAGGTTTTATCTGACAGGGGCTGTTCCTTTGTCACTGAAAGACAAAACTCAAATCCATTTAACCTGATTGTCTTGATACTCACAGAGTTGTCCCTCCAAAAACACCATCAACAGCCCCCGGAAGATTGCCGCAAAGGTAGATTCTCAGTCTCCACTCTGGGCTGACTGAAACAAAATCTGAACTGTGACCCGGTCATCACTTGAGCCTTGGCCTGTTAAAGTCTGATTGCTGTTAATCACGAGTATGTGCTTCCTCCCTGCTGGCTTCTCACACACATTCTTTATGACAGTCATTATGATTCTTAATATACCTTGAGATAAAAAGGGCAAAATCCGTATGTCTGCATGTCCCAGGCTGGGTAAGGAAAAATGGGAAAATTGGAGACAAATTTACCTCTTTACAGATTATGTGACACGTGTTGTCACAGAGTGGTTTTAACTAATTACATGTGTCCCTCGATTTTACTGACTTCCAATATTATTTAAATATTCTCATTATATAAATTGGAAATATTTTAAGATTTTCATTCTATACACACAGTAGAAAAATGAAATTTACTATTGTTACAAAGATTTCTAGAACATTCAACTTAGAAACAACTGAAATGACTTCACTACACACTTTATAAAGTAATACAGAACTTTTAAAAATACAACTGTGATTTTCTTTCTGCTTATCCTGAAAATTTACACACACACACCCACACACTTTATTTGAGGCAATATACAAAGTGATACAACATCAAGGTATGCTAAGTGACCACCAACTTACAGCAGCCCACTTGTCTTTACTATACTGTTTTCATTCAAAAATTGACATCCAACTTCCACCTGCTATTTAATCAAAGTGTCAGTGTGTGTCTTTTCCTTCAGTCTTATTCTAGATCACAGATTTGATGAAATTATTTTTCATGTGGCTCATTTCAAAACCATTTATATTTCTGATTCATTCTTAGCTAAATTTCTTTACAGTTAGTATTACCATAATCAGTGATTATATATATATATATATACACACAAATATATAATTTAGTAATACCTGTAATGTATATAATTTAACAAAATTGTGTAATTATATAATATATATAATTGAGCAATTTAGCAAAATCTTAGGGCCCTCAGAAAATAAAACAAATTTTATTGATGCACTGAGGGAAGTCAATGGTTGGTTATCCAAGTTTTTAATTCCTTTGCAGAACTAGTACAGGCACTGACAAAAGTAAAACTAGAATAATAGTTGATTTAGGAATCAGCATTTATGTATTCTCTCAATAAAATATCCTGAATATACCAATGTCTACTTATATATACCTTCTTCAAACATCACATTTGATTTGAAATATTATTTCAGTGAATCCTATATATCTCTGTCTCAATCATTCTCATTACTTTGGCGAGGAGTCATTCCTCATGTTTTAAAAAATGTTTTTTAATGATATTTCTTAATCATTATTTTTTAAAAGGGTGATTATCTTTATGAAAGGCAGGCAAATGTCAATGTAATTTATAAGATGTGTAAGAAGGTAATTAGGACAGAGGTTAATTGAAATTTATGGAAATGCATTGACATAATTAAACTCTCAGAGAAGTCAGGGAAAATTCTAGAAAACACAATCATCAATTCTCTTCTTATCTATGTTTACACTATAGACAGATGTCTATTCACACACACACACACACACACACACACACTATTTTCACTTCCAAATGTATGAAAGCTAGTTTTATTTGTATTTGCTGTTTTTATTTTTCATAACGATAAAGTTTTATTTTTATGTAGGTAATAGAAGTGTTCTTTTCAATGACTGTTGTATAGTTTTTCTCTGATGATTACTTTATTCTCTAACTATCTGCTTCAAAATTGTTCTATCATCTTTAAGCTTCCCCCATGAACACTGTACTGTTTCAAACTCTGACCAGGCACTTACACATGCACAGAGCCTATGTGTGATCTAAATCTCATTTTTTGCTTACTTTCTCAAGATTTTACTCCTTTGGGTATTTAGGGAAAATGGTAAGATTTTGGTATTTTCTTAAAGACAACAGCTGAGAGTAGGAGAAGGGGGAAGCACGGGATGTATAGAGGAAATGAGATTAGCCAGATGTTGAAAACTTGGAACCAGGTTAAGGAGACAGGGGAATTTATTGTACCATTCTCTGTACTTTTTTACATGTAAAATGTTTCATAATAAAAAAAAATTTAATACATCTTGTTTTTATAGTCCCTGCTCTCCCCTACATCCTAAAGCAGTCTTCTCCCTTTAAACAGTTCCCTTAGCATAAAATGTAATCTATTGTTAGCAATCATTAAAAAATGAGCACCCCAATACTTGTTCCACGTGTTCTGTTCTTTTTTGTCTACGATGGTGAGCTATTCTTGAGCCCATACCTCCTACACCTATAATTCAGATGCTTTATTTCCTCATTTTACCTCATTTAAATGTTTCCCACACTCTGAATTAATTGTTCTAGTTCTGTGAAAAAAAATGCATTGGCAATTTGTTAATGATTGCACTGAATCTGTAGATTGCCTTGGGTCGTATGGACATTTTAACAATATTCATTCTTCCAACCCATGATCATGATATATCTTTCCATTTGTTTGTGCCATCTTCAATTTCCTTCATCAGCATCTTATAGTTTTCTAAGTACAGGTCTCTTGCCTCCTCAGCTAGAGTTATTCCAAAAACAGACACACAGATCAATGGAACAGAACAGAGAACCTAGAAATAAGCCCACACTTTCAAGGTCAACTAACCTACAAGAAAGGAGGCAAGAATATACAATGGGGGGAAAAACAGCCTCTTCAATTGATGGTGTTGGGAAAACTAGGCAGTTACATGCAAAGGAATCAAACAGGGCTACTTTCTCACACCATAGGCAGAAGTAAATTCAAAATAGATTGAAGACTTAACTCTAAGATCCAAAACCATAAAGCTTCTGGAAGAAAATAGGCAGTACTCTCTGACATCGTTCTTAGGCCCCTTCTTGTTTCAGATCTTTCCTTGGCAAGAGAAACAAAAGCAAAAATAAACAAATGAAACTACATCAAACAAACACGGTTTTGCACAGCAACTATCAACAAGATGAAAAGGCCGCCTACTGAATGAGAGAAGATATTTGCAAACAATATTTCCAATAAGGGGTAAATATACAAAATACAAATAACATATGCAACTCAACATCAAAAAAAAACCAAACACCCCAATTAAAAAATGGGCAGAGGATCTGAACAGACTTTTTTCTAAACTACACATACAGAAGACCAACAAGCACATGAAAAGATGTTCAACGTATCAGGGAAATTCAAATCAAACTCACAATGAGATATCACCTCACACCTGTCAGAATGGCTATCATCTAAAAGACAACAGATAACAAATGGGGTGAGGATGGGAAGGAAAGGGAACCCTCATGCACTGCTGGTGTGAATGTAAGTTGGTGCAGCCACTGTGAAAAACAGTATGAAAGTTCCTCAAAAAATTAAAAATAGAGCTACCACATGATCCAGCAATGCCACTCATGGGTATTTATCTGAAGAAAAGAAAAATATTAATTGGAAAAGATATATCCACCCTGTGTTCACTGCCTGATTGCTTACAATAGCCACCACATAGATACACAGCACCTGTACTGATGACTTCAGCTGGGAAGGGTTTGATGAGGCAGGAAAGACAACAAAGTTGGATGGCTGCCAAGCATCCTATTTTTCTGAAATCACCTCTGTGAGCAAAAAATTCCTGCTTAATAAGCCACATGCTCCTTAAACTCAACCTGGCCATACTTCATCAGAATCTCTGGGGAGCCAAGTTAGTTTATTGTTTTAACTTCATAGAAGTATTTCCAGCATGAACAATTATCTGAGGAGTGAATGGAGTTGATTGAAAAACACAGTGTGCCCCTCCCTCCCCACTAAGCAACTTGAAAGGAGACCTTGAGACACCCGACAGCAATTCCAGGTCCATCGGACCCTAAGCCTTAGTTGTGAGTTTGGAAAGAGGAGTTAAGTACTTCAGAGTGAGTCCTCGTGCTGTGCTCTAATCCTGCCTTGGTGACACAGGACTTCCACGTTCCCTTAAAAATCTCATCCGTTTATCATTTGCAGTCTTTAAATCTGACACATTTGAGATCAGGAACAGACTTTCAAGATTCTTTGGCTGCAGGTCCCATCAAAGGTGCTCAGGCTGGGAATCCACTTAGAGGCAGGGCTTCACCGTTGCCATGGATGGAACCCACTCATAACCAGGACTGAGCAGCAACGATCAGTCTTCTGAAGAACCGAAAGTGCAGATGTCTTATGATGACAGATGGGGACTTTATTCACTGTGATTTTTATTGGACTTAAACTGTGCTCATTTCCATGACCAAGGGGACAGAATAAGCTTCTCTTCTATTCTGTGTTGCACTTTGTCACTTGAGTATCAAACTTATACTCCCTGGGCCACTTAAACATATGATTTAAAAAGAACTCTCCTGGGAGCTAATAAAATGTTTTCACAGGAGATTCAGAGTGCAGAAGGAAAGGGAGGGATTGCCATCACAAGGTCCCAGCAGTCATACTCCCACTATTCCATTCTTGCTCTCCCAGCTCTCCCTTCCTCATCTCTACCCTTCAGCTCACAGCCCCAGCTCCTTCCACATCCCTCTTCCTAACTCAGATCCACCCAGAGCAGATGTACATGAATGGTCTGCTGTTCAGGGAGACCCCATCTCCTTCATAGAAGTAATGGTCACGTCCCAAGAGGAGCCTTGCTCTCTCAGTTGCCTATGGTATGTAACAAGTGACCACAAATTTAGGGTTTAAAACAACACGCAAGTTGGTGGTTCAAATGAATACAAATCTAACTAGGCCTAAACCAAAGTGCCGGCAGGGCCAAGCTCCCTCTGAAGTTCTGGAGTAGAATCTAAGCTTTGCCTTCTCCAGCTTTGGGAGCTGTACTCCTTGCATTCTGTGGTCCACAGCTCCAGGCTCAGAGCCAGAAGCTGCATGGTCACATCACTGTCTCCTCTGCTTTGTAGTCAGATCTGCCTCTGTCTCCTTTATAAGGACACTGTGACCCCATTAGGGGCCCCTACCTAATCTAGGATAATCGCCCCACTGCAAAATCTGTATCTTACTGGTATCTGCCAAGTTGCTTTCATCACATAGGGTGACATTCACAAGTTCCAAGAATAAACATTTGGATAACTTTGGGAACCATTATTCAGCCCACTCCACCTGCTTATCTTTTACTCTTATGGTCACTGCCAAGCACCGAATCACAAAATACAAAACACTTGTCAGTGGCTTCATGCAAACCTCCAGAGGGAATGAAATGCAAACTTAAGGAGGTAAAAATTCAAAGCAGAAACTAACCAAGTGGAAGTACCGCATACTTTCAGAAATACATTCATTAAAACTTTGGCTGCAGAAGGATGATGGGTGGCATTTTTTTGATAAGGGGAAAACAATACTTCAAAAATGAAGAATCATTTTAATTGCAAAAAAAATGAAATGTTAAATAATAGTTTGAAAGAACAAATAGAAATGTAAAAGATATTTCTAGTTTGCCAGGGAGGGAAGAATGTGAGTCATAAATAGATAATGAACAACAGTTTGACTCATTATATACAAAGCCAAACTGGCCATGTTTCCTGAAATAACAACTGAGAAAACCAGAGGTTCCTATGCAGAGTTGTATTATGTAAAAGCTGAGGAAGGGATTCGGTGCAAACAACAGATGAATATATGTTAGCACAATGCTTTTATTTTATTTTTTTAATGTCTTTATCTGGAGACTTGCTCAGAAATAAAACGATATAAGCAGATTACATAAACTTAAATAGACTCCAGACTTCCACATAGCACTGAACTGAATCTTCCAGTTTTCCTCCTCAATAGGAAAATATTTTCTCTAGAATTGACAGTCCTTTTTATAAGCATTTGCTAATACGTATGGAAGGTTGACAGAAATTGAGGTTAGCCCAGCAAATGTAATTTTAAACCTTTTCTATTTGATAAGAAATATTTTATTGTACAACAATTTGTACCTGCACATCGACATGTGTGAACTGACATAACACAGTGCCACAAACCAGGCGATTTAAGCATCAGAAATTACTATCTCACAGCTCTGAGAACTAGAACTCTGAAATTGAGGTTGACTCCTTCTAAGGAATCTTTTCCATGAGTCTCCCCTCACTTTTGATGGCCTCAGGTGTTCATCAGCTTGTAGATGGCGTTCTGTATCACTGCATCACGCTTCCTCTATGGGTGTCTGTCTCTGAGCCCAAATGACCCCTTAATATCCATTTTTATGAGGTCCCTTAATGACCTTATATGAACTTGATCATCTGCAAAGATCTTATCTCTGATAAAGTCACATTCACAGGAATATAGGTTAGGACTCCCACATCTTTAAGGGGGACACAATTATAATTTGTTTATTCATTTGTGTTGGACTTTGGCCATCTCTCCCAATCAGATAAACTAGGGGAGCCAACATTTTGATAAAAATTGTAAAGGAAAATATTGAAGTAGAGAAAATGTGGGTATCCAACACCCACCCCCTGGGATAGTTCTAAGATTAGTCTATTTTAAGCAGTGAGATACCACAGTCTAGCTTATTAAGAATATGATTTAAAGCAATTTTCTCATGGCGGGTTGGAGTTTTCTAAACTAGACTGAAGCGAGATGAATTTCAAGTGCTCACAAGAAACAAAACCACAAGCTAAGCTCTAAGTGGGCTTGTCTTTGCCTGTAGACTCATGGGCACATTGTTTAATTAAGCCTCACATTTTCCCTTTCATTATTTCATAAGTCTGAGAAAAGAAGAATGTTAAAGCCAGCTTCTAAGACTTTTTTATTAAAATCTTTCTCTAACATGGTTTCTTCTTTTTTAATGAATGGTATACATTTTCCTTTCAATACATCAAAAAAATTTCTTATGATGACTCATTTTTCTCTGTGGGTGTGCTCTTTAATTCTTCTTGCTACATAAATCTGTCCAAACTCACCTCATATTTGGCTTCCCAAATCAGTTACCTTGCCTAACTAAGCTCAATTGAGAACCCCTAATGTCTGGTCCCGGGTAGTTCTCTGTCCATTTTGACAGGTTCAAAATTTGTACTTTTTTACATTCTTAGAGAATATTTTTTGTTATATCTTTTCTGCAAAATTACATCTTTTCTGAAGCTGTAAGTTTATACTATGCAAGTCATTAACTTGCATCAAATTTTAGATGCCAAAATTTGTAATTATTTCCTTGAGTCTTTCTTATATCCTTTTCAGATCCAAAGTTCTATAGTGCAGTTTACCATTTGGCAATAAGTTAATTCTTTTTAATATTTAACTGGCGTTTACTAGGTGCACATCATTAGCTATGCATTGTGCCAGGTGGTGCCATTCCTTGCTCCCAAACAGCTAATTAAAACACGATTGACAGGAGCTCAAATGCCAGCATTGCTGCTCCAAAGCCAATCACGATTAACAGCTAAGGTGCAGTCTACTTATGTAAGTGATCACCTCTACTTACAAGTGAATGCTCACAATCCACTGCTCTGCTATAAATCAGACAGGAAGTCACATTTGGCAGTAAAGTAGATCAATGGATTTTTCAGAGCTCCCTTGTAAGTGGTGGCGACTTTAGACATGAAGATATCAATTCGAGGACTATAAATTATTGAAAATAGACCACCCTCCTCAACAAAGCAGCAGCAACACAAATCGGTGTCACTGATCCACGTCCTTCATCCGCTCAGAGGAAATGCCTCACAGTCACACCGGGGCTGAGCAAGTCATAGCACAGAATTGGGTGCGATTAACCATGTCATGTTTCTTGGCTTTTTCTAAGCAAAAGGTCATAATTTCCTCCTCCCTTACAAAATGAGCCTCACAGGCCTCAATGAAAATAAACTTCTAGGAACCCATCACCAAGAAAGCACAGTCAATAGAAGGTAATTGATAGCGTAGAATTTACAGACCATGAATCCTTGGTGCACAAAGGTTTTGGTTACTCACAGTGAGGACGTGGGCATCAGAGCAAAGTTATGGAGTCAGAGTATCCAAGCAAAGCTCATTCTAGGCAAGTAGGCTTCACCACAGTGTGCAATGTGTCTGCAGATCTGAAATTAAAGATCAAATTCTTAAGTTTTCTTCTTTTAACCCAGGAATTACCTGTAACTTAGTCTGTCTATTCCAAGTGAGTGCTTACCAAGGACAACAGCCACTGCTTTGTTAGCACTTGCTATATTTTGCATATAAAATAGGTTGTTATAACATGATAATTGACATTGGTCACTGTATTAGTCCGAGCTCTCCACAGAAGCTGGCCCAGTAGGATGTACGTGTGCCTACGCATAGAGACTTATTTTAAGCAATTGGCTCACTGGCAAGACTGAAATGTGCAGGGCAGGCCTGGAGGCTGGAGACCCAGGAAAAAACTGACCTGAGGTGCAGCTCTGATCTGAAGGCAGTCTGGAGGCAGAAATTATTCGAGGGGGGTGGGTGGGGAGGTCCCTCAGGTTTTTTTTTTTCTTAAAAATTTCAACTCTTTGGAGGAGGGGAGGTAATTAGATTTACTTATTTATTATCTTTCTTAATGGAGGTGCTGGGGATTGAACCCAGGACCTCGTGCATGCTAGTCACGGGCTCTGCCACTGAGCTATGCCCTCCCCCAAAGCCTTCCACTCTTAGATGAAGTCCACACACATTTTGGAGGCAACAACTAGACAGGTGTTTGACCAACCCTCTGGGCACTATGGCCCAGCTAAGGTGATACACAGAGCTAACCGTCACAGCACTCATCCTGTTGCCCTCCGTGCCCCGCTAAGTTACCGCTTCTGTTTTACCTATGCTTCTTTTCTGGAACAGTATTACTATACCTGGCAAATGAAAAGCACACAGGACAATGGATAACTGTATGGTTGATGCACATTATTTGCAGATTCCATATTTGGGAATTCTCTTACATGCTACAATTCTTTTGTGAATCCACACACATAGAGCTTTCTTAGTCATTCACAGACATGCGTACAGTGGCAGATAATCTGAGTTGTGCATTCATGCATGTTTCTGTGTAAGATCTAATAATGCAGTGCTCTTCCTTCTTGTTTCCAGCCTTAGCCTATAAATACGTGTCCTGTTCATGGTCTGTTTAGTGCCATTTAAAAAATGTGCTTTTATTTGTGATCTTTCTGTTTCAAATGATCCCAAAGTGTACTCCTAAAACGTTCTCAAGTGCAAGAAGGCTGTGTATGCTTTATGGAGAAAATACACATGTAAGAGTTGCTGGCTGTGAGGTCAATGTTAATAAGGTCAACAAAGTATTAAAAACAAGTGTCTTGAAACAGAAACATATGTTAAACATGCGTATTGACCAGCTGATAACCGTGGTGTGACCAGAAGCTTTTAGGAACCTAAACTGGTAACTCACCACAGTGAAACGTGTCAGTATCCACCCATTCAGTGTTCACAGTGACTTTCTAGAACATCACTACAATGAGTAATGAGAACAGACTGTAAGGATTTCTTACCTAATTGCACTAATACTTGTTAATTTAAATGGATCAATTTTATGTCCTTAATATGTACTATTGTTAGTTTTAAGAAGAGTTTGCTTTAAATACAGGTTGTATGTATTCTGAAGAGACAGACTGCATGGATAGGTAGATGGATAAATACACGGATGGGTGGATAGAGTGACTGAGAAATACATACACACAGGCACAAATACATAAGCCAGTCCATATATACATTTATTTTCTGTCAGTTCCACTGAACAGGCTTAGAAACAGTGATGACCAGGGACACGGAGCACACGTAGTGCTCAGATTTAATTCCCAAATAATGTTTACTATTAAAAGAAACAGGCCTCCATGGACAAATGACTGATTGTGGGGCTGGTGAAGTGGAAGGATAAAAAGGACACGTAATACAGAGAGCCAGAAATTTAAAATGTGCTCAAGTACTGATAGAGAGATGTCAAAAAATCATAAGAGCCAGCTTGAAATTACTCTCATTAGACAGATCAGTGACAATCTGACCATCCCAACAAATCAACGGAGAGTTCATGAGCTGAACTTTGTCAGTGAATAAATACATAGGGAAGAATGGAAGCCTATGGCTCACAGAAGGGTGCCAACTGGTCAACATATAATAAATGATGAAGTTACAAAACACAATAATAACTTAGACCATAAAAATCAACAAATGTAAATTGAGTGAGTAAAAGGTGGATGAAGAAAAAGACACTAGTTTGTATTCAAAGTGTATCCTCACACAGTTCTTATTAATTTAAAAAGTGAAAATAAGAATTTTCCATGGAGAAATCTAATATCAAATCCCCAACCAGGCGGCAAAGTGAACATCACAAGTGATAAGGGCAATCACGTGCCTCCCGATATGACGCGCTGAGCAGAACACAGCACTGTTTCTATGACACTCCACCAAGAACGGGTGAGCAGAGTCTAAACATGGGGAGATCTGAGGCAACTCCAAAGTTAGGCTCACGCTACAAACATACACCGTTTGCCAGAAAGATAAAGATTATGAAATATCAAGAAAGACCACGGAACTATTCCAGATTAAGAGATGTTATTTTTTCTTCAAGTTCATAACATATAACATGGCCAGTCAAATTTTCTACCTGTAATCTGCTCTAACGTCCGTGACTGTTCCCTACTGTTGTAACTCTAAGTTAAAAGAGAATATGCATAATACTAGAATTTTGTCTGAATCCTCGATTTGAAAAAAAAAAAGATATTGGTATATATCCCAACATTACAGGCAAAATGTTTTCACAGATGATACGAAAGGCAGCCATGGCAGTGTTATCTTACCTCCATTCTGGGACTATCTAAGAAGTCATCTGCATATTTTAAGTACACAGAAATTTTGTAGCTCCGATTTTCAGCTAGAATACTGATGGATCAGTGTCTACTCCAACCACTCCCAGGCAAATTGAGTAACATCATGGAACCAACAGAAGAGTCTGGCTTATCTTTTGAAATTTAGAAGATAGAGAGATTGGTCCTGGGAATAACATCTAAGAGCTACAGGCTATGGTTAGAGTGATCTGTGCTAGGTCTCCGCTGGAAGAGATCAGGCATCTTCCCCTGTTATACAATCAACCAGCCAAGAGCCATCGTGAAACCTCCCACATAGAGCGTTTCAGCTGGGAGGAACTAAGGAACATGCTGTGTACTAAGCAATGATCCAGACATAAAAACACCATTCAAAACAGTACATACACACGTGCAAACACACACACACACACTTAACATGCCTTCACAAATCACCAAAGTGCATTCCCAAAGGTGAGGCCATGATAATACACACAAAAATAAGACTGTTAATAATACAGAAAGTTAATGGAAAAATTAACGTGTCTAAAATTATTTCAACCATAGGTGAGAAATAGAATTTTGGTAAAGTTTGAATTTACAGTTACAGGAAAATAAAGTTCTGTTTCATATATATATATATATTTTTTTTTAATTACTTAAAATTCAAAAAACAAAAACAGTCCATTCATTTCTCTTGCTCCCAAACCCGACCTCCGGCAACCATCAATCTGTTCTCTGTACCTATAAGCTTGTGTTTTTTAAAAAAAGTCTTTATTTATTATATTCTTTATATCATATTGATATTAATATTGATATAATGATAAATCAATATTAATTAATATTGAATATCAACACAGTACTATTTATATGATAATATAAAATTTTCATATATTATATATACTTAGAAGATTACATATGCTAAAGTCAGGTCATTCAATAAGCCAATATATCCTAATTGTCCAAAAACGTCTTGTCTCACCTTCAGAACCCTCCATAAAGCCGCCCCGCTTTATTTCTCATTAACTTCCAAACCACGTCATTCCCTTTGATGAAATAGATCTCCGTGTTACTCTAATCCTATACAGATCATCATGTTCTCATTATTTATTTTTGCTTTTGAGATTTACTTTTTATTTTTCACCCTGCCTAATGCTTTCTCACTTTCAAGAGTCAGTAAAAGCCCCATCGCCTCCCTGAGACTCCTTAGATTCCTGTATTTTTGTCCTTGAAGAAAACTTCTGTAGGTCTGATCACAGAACTGCCTTCTCGTCTCCTAGATTTTGCAGGCCAGCTCTGCTCATTCCATTAGAAAGTAAGTTCCTTGGGTGGAAACTTCAAGTTCTCCAGCCCTGAATGAAATGGTCCTGTGTGCACAAGGGGAATTCAATTTTTATTCAATGACTGTTACTCTGATCCACAATTCAAAATAAGTGTAAAGAATGTGCAAGAAGAAACACTCTGATGACTTTTGAAAACATTTCAATGGCTCTACTTTGAGATTTTCATAACCTCTATGTCTGTAGAGAATTTATTTTTAAAATGTGATGATGAAAAGTTCAATACATTAGTGGCCTGAATTTTTAAGCTATATATTTTTAGCAAAACAAATTATCCAGAGGAGTTCTAAATCCTCCAAAGCACACTGGTGGTACAAGGAGTGCTTGCACATATTAGTTTATTATTACTACATTCCCAGAATTTATACATTTTATGAATATTTCTATAAGCCTTGTATATCCTTAGGAAGTACACAGGTAGTAAGAGAAAGTAAATGAGAATTATGGCACTATTGACCTCAAAATAAATGTTTTATAGATGACATATGGTTAAGCATGTATACTTTTACTAGATACAGCAAAACTAGAAACTCACTTTAAAATTCTTATAAAAATCTTTGCACCAGACTGCTAATGCCACCTGCATAAATCTGTTAAAGTTTGAGCCTCCAACATGCTATTTAGAAGATAAATACATGATTGACGACTTAGTAAATCTATAAATATGTGATTTATCCAACCATTCATTCACCTACCCATCAATCCATCTATTTAACCATTCATTTATTCCTAGAAATATAAGTGCATAAGTTAGCCTCAATCTCTTAGGGTACTAGTTCGATGTACAGTTAAGTCAATAATTTGTGCATTTCCTTCTTTAAACAGGATACAGTAATATTCAGTTCTTGTGACATGAATACCTTTTCTTGTATTATCTATGTGCATTTGTCCTTCATGCATGAATATTCAGTTTAGTTAAATGCAAAAAAAAAAGAGAGTACTATTCATATGAATAGCCAGCATCAATGGAAGTATGTTGAGCAAAAAGATGTGTGGATTAATAAATATTCTACTGTAATAAAATTATAATAATATTTTATTAGTAAGCAAAGACAAACATCCTTCATCAGGAAATGGGGTGAGAAAATCAGGAAAGCTAGGTCTAGAGTTCCCATTTTTCGAGTTGACTATCCAGTGAACATGCACGACTAGTTTGATGATCTGAGACATCCTATGCTCAGAGATTCTACACAAAACTCACAAGGGTTCACAAGGTTCTCAGGAGACAGAGAAGCACTAGGAGAACATCATGTGAAGATGAAGGCAGAGACTGGAGGTACACTGCTACAAACCAAGGAAAGCTTTGGAGCACCAGAAGCTGCAAGAGGCAAGAAAGCATCCTTCTGTAAAGACTTCAGAGAGAGGGCCACCTGGCTGACACCTTGATTTTGGACTTCTAGACCCCAGAATTGCTAAAGAAAAATTTCTGTTGTCTTAAGTCACCCAGTTTGAGCCACTTCATTTCAGCATCACTAAGGAGCACATTTTTTCACATCAAATGTCCAAAATCTTAGAAACTGGCAATGAGTGAGATTTAGAGGCTTCAGTTATCAGTTATAGCTGGCTCTGTGGTCAGTCAATTCTGTGGTACCATTTAAATGAATTTCTTCAACACAAATTACAAGGAAGACATCTGACAATAGCAATTTCCTTTCCACGCACAACAGTACAAAATTGCATTTCCTCAGCCACCTGGTAACAGGAGCATTAAAAAAACAGTAACTGACTAAACTTCAGATCTCTATATAAATGCTCTTTAATGTTGATTACAAAATCGATCTAATCCTTGCCTCTAAAATAAGAATGTGGGATTCTAGTTGAGTACCACCATGGAATACATAGTTTATTTCCCTTTCTCTTCCAAAATGCCACTAAACTTAATAAATAAGATGATGATGAGAAAAGTTATGCCTTGCTCTGTAGGCAGCTCTGAGGACTGATTCACAGGAATTTCATCCCACAATATACAAAGAAGTCATCTGACAAGAGCAATCTCAGTGCACAGTTGTGTATACCCTCTGCCACCCGGTGACTGTAGCAGGCAAACATACTCAAGGAAATAACTGTAAATGTGACTGATAAGAACATTTTAAAAACACATCTCATTAGGGGACTCTAGATTTTTGCATATAGAATCTCCCACCAAGGATACTTACTAAGTTTTCATGACTGACTTCTCCCTTAAATTATTAAAAATAATTCTAAATAAATAAGTATGACATTTTCTAAGTTGCTCTACATTCCAGTGAGCTGTGTTGAGGTCTGCAATGGTAGGCTAAGCATAGAGGGCTTTTAGTCCAAATTCTGCACACTTAAATTATTTGACATTTATTTTGCAACATGGAAAAAGAACGCACTGGCTACTTTGGTTTGTCCCAGTGGTAGGTACGATATTTTCTAATCTAGAATATGTTTTATTTCCTTGAAAGGGCTGTACAATTGACTCGAACAATATAGGTCTGAACTGTGTGGGTCCACTTACATGCTGATATTTTTTCAGTAACTATGTACTACTCCACTATACATTCTGCTCTTGGTTGAATCTATGGAAGTGGAACCACAGATATGAAGGTCCCACAAAAGTGAAACTAGGAGTTTCAACTACACAGGGATCTGTGCCCCTAATTCTAATATTTATTAACTTTTTAAATTTCTGTATTGAAATGCAGGTGATTTACAATGTCAATTGCAGGTGCACAGCAAAGTGATTCAGTTATACATATACATACATATTTTCAGATTCTTTTCCATTATAGCTTACTACAAGGAATGGAACATGGTTCCCTGTGCTATACTCAACCATATATATTATTTCCCCCTATTCTTTTTTCGGTCTTGTTTCTACATCCCACTCCTGGTGTGTTTGATTTTATACAAAATTACACTGTAGTCTTAGAACATCACAATAGCCATGTGTATGCATACCTGTAAATTATGTTTAAATATTATATACAAAACACACAGGATACTTTATATCAAGCAGATATAAATGGTATAATTGGCATCCAGGTGTGGGTGGAAAACAGAAAATTTATGAAAAGTAACTTTATTTTGTTAAAGGTATTTACTACAGGCAACTTGTTTACCTATAAATGTCTGTACTCCTTAATCCTTGAGAATGGAAGAGTAGATAGCCATTATTATATTATTATATATTATATATTATATAATATATATATAATATATAAGAAGTTCCCAAATTTCTCTTTTCAAGTTTGAAAAGAGTTTTTGAGAATAAACGAATAGGGTTTTGTCTTTTTTCTTGCTAGTATTTTTTTTTTTTAACCAGGAATATGTTTCTGAGTGTACCTGTAAAGGACAAAAACTATCGTTGTCTCAACACAGCTATATATAATTACAAAAACTGGAAACACTCACGTAGGAAAGATACAATTAAAAATAACTAAATATCTTACATCAGTAACTAAATGGAACAAACACTGGAAACAGGGAAACATCTGACTTCTTCCCCAAGAAAGGTGATGTTGTGCACTCAACCATTTCAGTTATAGAAATGAGTCTGTTGCTAAGCAGCAAGTCTTCTATAATCTTGTAAGGTTCGGTATCTGAGGAAAATTGAGGCAAAGAAAAAGTCTGGAAAGCTAATGATGAAGAAATGGCTTCAGTGCAAATTGATCAATCGTGCACTTGACCAGAAAATCAACTATTAATTAGACGAAAGGAAGAGAAGCTCCTTAGAGCTACTTGAGAACAAATTTATTATCACCAAGTGTGTTTCATTGTCTGTACCCTAATCCCCTGTAATCATTTTGTCTTTCTGCCCCCGCAGCAATACTTTCTTCCGTGGAAGCTCAATAATATGCAGCATCATTTCTACTCAGCGGGTTTAACAATAACCCCAGACAATGTTTTGATCACTTCATTTTCTGTATCATTTAAGAATTCAATACGCTGTAATTGGCCTACTTTCATGCTATGGTTATATGAATCACAATAATGTTTGATTTGAACCAAACTCCACTGCCTGCAAAACTGTAGCCACGGCAATGATGTTACAGTGGCTCAAAACTTGCAGACATGTTTTCTAGAATGAGAAGTTAAGAGCCTGGGGGTCAAGATAGGAATAGGAGTCAAGAGAAGAGTTACAGGCACATTCTGTGGTGTTCTCTTAATTCTGTCTGTGAAAAAAGAGCTCAGGACAAATCAGGGTTGCCAAATCTTCATGTGGTTGGCAAGCAGATCCTCCAGACAAGTTCAAGCATCAGGGTTTGCTAACATTTCTTCACGTCGTAAGTGGGTGAGGTGAGCTGGACCACACATCACTCATCAGCACTCTTTTTAACTAGAGTAGAAGCAAACACAGGTCTCAAGCAGACAGGAAGTCTTTATGGAACATTCAAGTACTCTCCAGGGAGTTTCAGAAATCCTAGTGGGAAAAGAACCTGATCAATTACTATATTTCCCTATGGCACCTAAGAAGGAAACTTCGATTATGTTATTTGACTATTACATAAAATCAGGACCTCTGCAGGCTGCAGAATTAGAAATAAACAAACTAAATAAAACTACCCTAGAAGCTGGATGGTAACACGATTCGGAGGATCAAATACAGGAGACAATTGAATGAGAAGCTAAGAAAACACAAAACCAAAATGAAGCCCCAGAGAAAAAACTGATGAGGCTTTTCTGTCTAATCTCATTAATGTTTGCCTCAAAGTCTGAGAAGCAGAGCATGCCGTCTCAGAATGTGTGCCAAAGCAGACCATTTCCCGGAATTTAGGTCACATCTGATTTCTCACATAACTACACAACTGCAGTGCTGGGGTTACATTTAACACTATGAGCTGTGTTGATTTATTTCATTTAAATATAATGTTCATGCTATGAATGTAACATAGAGGCATGCTCACTGCCAGACGGAGACCTATTTCACTGAAGAGCATTTTACTGAGGCTCCTGTTTATCATTTCCTACTACCTGACATACAACATCATTGTTATAATGCAGAGGTAGTTATTTATTCATTTCTGTTTCTAACTCTCTATAAGACTTATCTGAGAACTCATTTCACGAGAAGCTAATGGATTTCAAAATATTGTTACTTTCACTTTCCACTGTCTCTAGCCCGTGGCTGAAAACAGCAGGCTGGCAGCGAAGAAACCCGCAATCAGTTTTAGCTGTTGCCTTCACAGAGGCCCAAGTAAAGCCCACTCGCATTAAAGAAGATGTCCCACCGCCCCGCCCAACGCGGCTGACCACACACACTCCCGTTTCAAAGGTGTTCCATGACAACTGTGTAAGTAATGTCAGAAACGTACATGCTATAAAATGAATATGATGTTTTTCACAACCCAGAAGAAAACAGAACAAAACAGGCCTGAGTTCCATTTCAAGCTCTGCCAATGGCTATTTTTACCTTCTGCAAGTCACTTTGGGGAACGTGGTCCCTCTCTCTGTAAAGTGGAGAGGGTGGATGAAATAACTGCAAAGGTCCCTTTCAAAACCAAATATTCCAAGACCTTTTTGTAATCTAAAAGAATAAAACATGGCTTTCCCCTACATTAACGTATGCCCTTCCTAATGCAATTAAAACACTATTTATGTTCTGGAGAGGAAAAGAGAAAAATGTAACACTGCATTTCAGTATATCAGGAGAGAGAAAAAAATGACCTCATAATTTTATAAGTGTAATTTAATTTGCATAGTCTTTCAATTTAAGGATTGTATTTTGGAATAAATATTCACTCCTAAAATATTTAAAAATCTGTGTAATTGAAAGTATAGATATCAAAAGACTTTTGATATATAAGGCTTGTCAACAGTATTCAAAGGCAGGCATTTTTAAAGAAACATAAGGGTAAGCAATTTTTCTTACCTAATCAAAGTTTTTTATAAACATGCTTATTATTTCTCTATTAATATTTTATTTTTAATTATTTGACAGTTATTTTGGGAGCTATTGAGGGTAAATCAATTTAGAGGTGAAGAAATTACATACATATGTGTAAGTTCATTCTTAGAAAGAAATTTTATCTTGAAATCTACCACAAAAACTTTCATAGTCTGAGATCATATATATTATCAAAATATTTAGACAGGCTACTGTTATTATAATAATTATCAACAGTGATTGTATACCTCTACACTGTAAGTAAAAATTCCCAGACTAAACACAGGGTTACATTTGTCTAAATTGAATTATCATCTTTTGTTTCCACAGAAACTATATCCTAGATAGAGAAGATAACTGTTTATCTTTAATAATAAAATCATGCAAATATTCCAGCTTGGTTTGTAGCTTCTTTTTTATTGTTATAGAAGCAGTATTTAGTTTTGTAAATATAGAGGTGCACAGTGACTAGACGAAAAACTAAATTATTCCAAATTATCATAAGTAATTCTGAGAAACACCCCTTGTGTCCCTGAGTCCTCATTCACACTCACTATTACTTGTAATAATTTATCATTACTGGGTATTCCATAGCAATTTTACTCTTACAAGCAGTAAGAATTATTTTATTTCAACCACATAATTATGCAAATATTTTTTAAACTTAGACTGCACTAAATTTATATTTTTATATTCACTTATTATCCCATCAGATCTATATTACAGGTGTTGTAAATACCATCCCACGGCTGAGGATGCTGAAGTGTAGGAAGGTTACACAACTTGTCCAAGCTCATGCCATGGCTTATGGGAATTCGACATCAGCCAACTGGCAATTGATTTTTGTGCTACCACCAAGGTACCCACCCTCCCTAGTGTATAAGAAAACAAACTTGTTTACTCATTCAAATGTAACTTGCTTTGAATCCAGTGGTTTTTTGGGTTCATGTGCCTCCTTTGGTGCAACTGTATATGTATATATATATCTGTATATATACACATACATACAAATACATGTGTATATATGAATTATATATACACACAATTATATATATACACACAAATATATATGTATGTATATATATAAAAAAATATATTCAGTTCAGAGGAACTGGGTGGGGCCCTCTGCTGCGTGGGTCCACAAGGGTCAACGCTCATGTTAACACAGACATGGATGGAACGGTAGGTGCCTCAAAGCCCTGACTTCCCTTTTCTTGTGCTTGTTTGTTTTTGGAAGGCACCCAAGAGCCATAATTCTTAGTGTATATTCCCACCTCTCCCTCCCATCTTCAGAAATCTTTTAGAGGAAAGCCACTGTGTGTGTGCTGTGTGCGAATCCCTTCAGAAATGAATACATCTTTCTCTACAGAAATACTGAGCTTCCCTTCACCGCTCTGGCTTCACTCCAAGCCTTGGGCTCCAGCCCAGCTGGGAAAACACATCACTGTGGGCATTTCTTCTTCATCCCCACCAATGAAGGAGGGTTTTTATATTCAAAAAGAAAAAGCCAACTTTAATCACTAATTCAATACATTATCCTACCACAATTCTTAGAAAAGAGAAAATTCCTCTTGTCTAGGAAGCTTTTCCTTAATTAATACAGCCAACAAGCTCATAGAGCTCTTTATTCGTTTCAGAAAAGTAAACAAATGGACAAACTAAGCCATTGCTACTAACCCCAATACTGATTGAAGTTTTTATGAGGCAAAGAATTGTGTAACAAAGAGTCAAGGAAACAAGTTTGTAATTCATTTTTCCTTTCTAAGTGCTTTGATTAAAATTTGTCCTTAGTTTTCCTAATTTGAAAATGTAAAAGAAACAGATAATAGTGGTATATTGAGTACTTCCGACCTCTAAAATACTGCAGTAAGCCTACAAAAGCCATATGATCTCCTTAGTTCCACACACTCTTTATTAGATACATATATATATGTATATACATATATATTCTTTCTATTTTCCATTTTTCAGATGAAAACAAGAGATATTAAGAGATCTACACACTTAACTATTACAAATCCACATACATGATAAATCAAACAGCTGAGATTCAAATCCAGATTTACTGGAATCCAAAGTCCAGGATCTTAATCCATGGGCCACTCACCTTCCGGAGTCAATATGAAGACAAAGGGAGGCCTCAAACACTGCTGCACTTGATGAGGCAAAGCTTTTTATAATTGGCAGTAGTAGCAGTATCACTGTTAGTTGGCTCACCGAGTATATTATAACTACACTAACTGCAAGATTTATGACTTTTGTTAGTTCTTGTTTGTCAATTCTCTTAACTTAATACACGCCCATGTAGTCACATCCACTCACTGAATTATTATAAGATATTATATTATATTTGACTATACAATATTGTGTTTTATGGGATTGTCATTTAAAGAAGGTAAAAGTATGAAATAATAAAGCCTTTATCTGACACACACTTAGATTAATACTTAAATCAGTTAAATCAATTGAAGGCAACAGATGTAATTGAACTGGCTACCAAACATATACTTTCTAGTCTGTATATTTTTGTCATTATTGGAAAAATTTTTATATATAGAAGCACAACTTAGATTTATTAGCAAGAGCATCAAGATTTATGACATTATGTTTTGGTCTGAAACGTTCTACTTCTCTGTAACATAAAATTATTAAATTTGAATTGTGACTTATTTATAACTTTTTTTTTCTAGAAACATAATTTATTTTAAAATTAAACAATTACACATCCTTTAAGAGTCTGAACTTCCTGCTGGTAGAGGTTTCTAATACTCCCTAATTTTCCTTTATTTCTTCTCCTGCCCTTCTTACAATGCCCACCCCACCAAGAAACCTGTTTCTCTCCAATATTCAGAATTACTTTCCAGTTCTCTTAATCACATCATCATCCGTATCAATGTTTTCCTGGTTCCTGGAGTAAATTTCAGGTGCTAATTCCTCATTGTATAATAATAGTTTCTAGGTTTTTTTAAGTAAGATGATTAATACAAACAATTCGACTTTATTTTATTCAACGTCCCTAAATTACATAATACTGTCTCTATCGTTAGCCTCATTCAGACTATTCTATCAAGCATGAAAGTTACTGTAAATACAGAGGATATAAAATTGTGTTCTGTCAATACAAAGCAAAACTTCATGACATATATACTATGATTTTTAAAGTGAGTTTATGAGGTGCAAATGTTAAGCACTAAAGCAAAATAATGATGATTTGTAGTTATTTGCATTTTTGATAGAAACTACAAACATCGTGCCCTTTATCAAAGACTCTATTTTTTTTTAACCTGGATGAACAGGTTAAAAGGCATACTGGACTTAACATTTTACCCTTTTAATGGAATTTCTGACTTGACTTAGATTGGTGAGAAAGACAATGATCACAAATGCTTTGATGATGTATTGCTGTAATACATCATCAGAGTTCTTCTTATGTGATAACCCACAATATTAGTATAATTCATTATCAATAGTGCTAGTATTCATGTGATACACCAGCAGCCATCCCCATGCACTGCCACTTCCAACAGTGTCTAAGGAATCCCATTATGCTACCATCCACCAGGAAGGAAGGAACACTCCCTAAACAGGAGCATCGTGGATTCATTTCATTTTAACATTGTCTTTTGAAAGCCACTTTTTCCATGTCTCTAGATGCACATGGGTGCTCTGGAACCAGGCTGAAGGTAAACACATATACAAGCTTGTTTTTTTTTAATATTTTATTTACTATTGAATTATTTTATTTTGGGGGTGGGGAAGTAATTAGGTTTATTTATTTTTAGAGGGGGACCTGAGGATTGAACCCATGACCTCATGCATGTTAAGCATGTGCTCTACCACTGAGCTATACCCTCCCCTGTATGAGCTTGTTTTTTAATCACTTACTCTCCAGCATATAACTCTCTGCTTTTTCATCCCAGCTAAGGAACAACATCTTAGAAATATTAAAATGAACTTGGTATTGAATATTAGGAATATTGATTTTAGGTGTCTACCACATAAAATATATTGGTTAATAAACTTTTTTTTTTTGAAATGTGTTATGAATCGTTAAGGTTTAAGTGTTAGGACCTCTGCAATTCACTTTAAAATAGTTTAGCAATACAGTTAGACAGATGATTCAATAGATCAAAAGATTTACTAAATATAGCAAAATACTAGCAATTGAATCTAGATTCCAGGTAAATAGATGCTATTATTATCTTGTTTGTTTCTACTTATCTTTACATGTAAAAAATGTCCCCAAAAGTTGCACTAAAAGATAGACTTAAGAAACATAAGAAAAGATCATATGAAGGCCTTATTTGAATCCTGGTCCTAAAAAAACCTGTATAGCTATTATGTAAATAATTAGTAAAATTTTTTAAAGTATGAAATATTAACTGAAATTAAGGAATCACTAATTTGTTTAGCTATGATAGTTGCAATGTACCAGGGATGCCCTTAACTTTAGAAATACATTTGGGGATGAGGTGATCTGATTTTACAATTTATTTTGGATACAAGTGGAGCAGAAAAACGTGATTATTCTCATTATTACAATAATCTTCAATATTTTTATCAGTAACAAATATTGATTCTTGTTAAATGCATATATGGGGGTTCTTTGTTATTTTACATTGCTTTCTGAATATTAAAAGCTTATATTCTAATACTAAAAGAGAGCCTAGAAGGACTTTCTTCCAGCAAAATATCAAAGATTATGAACTAGGATTTCCATCATTTATTGCTTATACATATATTTTCAGGCATTTAACTGGTTTCTTCATATTCATTTAATTATGCATAAAAATGACATGAGAAGATATCATCACTCATGTCTTCAGATAAGAACACTGGGGCTCAGAGAGGTTAAGTCATGAGTTAAAGTTTGCACAGCTAGAAGGAAGGCGGCATCTCGAGTGATCAACTCCATCTCTGTTTCATGCCACCTCCCCAGAATTCACAGCGCTGTAGTGGCCCTTCTCTGGGACATTATTAACCTTAGTACAGAGGAAAAATGAGGATGACAAGCTGAGGTAACTCAGAAAGCTTCTGCTCAGAAAAGACATGTTGCCCACTACTCATGCTCACGATTTTATTGGCCAAATTAAGTCATGTGAGCCATAGTGTCATCAAAGAGGAAACGACAATATAATCCTCTTGCTGAAAATGACATGACAGGTAAGATGAGGAATACCTGGTATAAAAGCACTGCCACATCACAACCGTATCACCTAAGTTGTTGAGCACAACCATCACAAACATTATTGCCAACGTGTAAAAAACCCGTAAGGGATCATCAGGGTAATGTGAAATATTGTGCAAGTGACACCTGCTGAGCTAGTCAGTCCACAGAAGCAGAAACTATTATTTTATAACGTACCACATCAACTTTTGTAATGTGAGTCACGTTCCGAAATTTGAAATTTAGGAGAAAAAATGATAATCTGTTTCATAAAGTTTCGTATCTTTTAAACCTTTTCCTTGACCCCTTGAATCCACCCTACTCTGTGTGAAATATTACTTAAAGTTTCATTATGCTGAGACACGCACTTTTGCTGAGATATATAGTGCAATCCATTCCAAATAAACACTATGATGATGTATGATCATTATTCTGAATAAATCTTTTAGACTTCAGTGTGAAAGAACTCCAGAAAGTCAGTGGGAGGTTCAGATTTTTAAAAACTTTTTTATATATTTCTCTAGTTACTGGGAAAATGAATATTTTTATGTAGCTCATAATGAATTTAAAAGATTTAAATCACTTGCAGATTGAAAACAAATTTAGTATATGATTATAGATGAAATAACTGTAATTTATTTGAGATCCTTTTGAAGAATTGGCATTGTCTTCAAATAACTCACTCATTCCACAAATGTGTGGGAAACACAACAAACGTATGGAAGCATCCAGTTACTGAGCCCATAACATGTGTTAAGAAGGGTTTAGATTCTGGGAATAAAATAATAAATGAGACACAGGCCTGTCCTCAGTCAGATAACATAAGAAAGAGTGCAAGTTTACGGTCATGTTTAATAGCATATGGTAAACACCATGATACACGCACTCTGGACATGTATATAAGCAGAAAATAAAACAATACTGAGTCATTTGCAAAGGCCCTCATACAAGGCGATGTCTAAGATGCAATTTGAGAAGTAAATAGGAATTATGTCTACAAAAATTAGGAGCAGAATTGAGCCATGCTGTGGAAGTCAAAAGGAACAGTTTTGCAAAGGTGCCAAGTTAAACAGTGTAGAGTAAATTCTGGGAACCTCAGTAACCCTCTATGACTAGACAGCTGACTGAGACACTAAGCTGGATGAAATAAGAGGGAGAGATGGAGTAAAATATCTAATGGTTTTGAAAATCACAACTGAAGCAAAATGGAGCCATCAACAGCTTTGAAGCAAGGGTGGGAAATTATCACATTTGAAAAAATATTGAAATGCTTTCTCTCTTTATTCATTTTGCCTAGAAAAAATCCAATGTGATAAGGTAGTGAGGACTTAAAAGAAAAAGGCATTTCTGACTGCAATGAAGATCACAAAAAAATGCTTCTAGATTTAATCATTAAAATACTTTTTTTAACCCCTTCTTGATTCTTATGAAACCAGGCCCTTTAGGGTTAACAGAAACCAGTGGCGAACAGAGATTCTTGAGCTTGCCTTACAGCTTGCTAAAATCCCCTTCTGTGTGTAGCCAGCTTCCACTGAGCAAGCTCACCTTAATTATTTTGTTGCAATTTGCGTATCCTCCAAGCGTCATGGAGCCTAAATAGGAAGATACTTGCTTGAGTTGTTTTCCAAGAACTTGGAGTCGGCTGTGTCTAGCTCTAGCTCAAGCCGGCTAAGACTGGTTGGGACCAGGGACCCTAAAACTGGACCTTTTAACATGTACACTGAATGACAATTTGACAGAGAGTCAGAAACTCCACCATCAGCTCATGGTAAGTGCCTCCATTTTTAAACATACATCCCACAAAGAAGCACGTAACTCAGATACACCTGTGCAGAACCCCAATTACCTTTCATTTCCCACCACAAACGTCTTTCCCCACCCCTGAGACCACCCTCGTCCTTCATCCCATAAATATCTCAAGCCATGTGCCTTCAGGAAGGCAGACTTGAAACTTGTTCTCATATTTCCTCGCTTGGCTGCCTTGTGAATAAATCTTTTCTCTGCTGCAAACCCCAGTATCTCAGCATGCCACCTGAGGCCTATCTGGCAAATGAAAAAAATCTGGTTTGGTAACACTTGATGACTACTTATAAAGACTAGTTGTTTTTTAAAATTTGTTTCACTTTTTATAGGAATATATACTTTAAGACACAATGGAACATGATATTGATTTATTGCTCAGGGTTCCCATTCACAATCTTAGTTTGAGAAAGTTTTCAAATGATTTGGATGCATTATAATTATACCCTTCTATACATATTTCCATAACTTTACATTATTTTATCCTTATGTATTAATTTTTGTTTTCTTCAGTTTTAAAGTTAGATGATATGAAAATTTCACATTGTGGTGAGAAAACAAAGATTAAAAAGAAAATGTAATCATAATAATGTTCCATTAAATGTACTTAGTACCAGTGGGAAATAATAAAATTCTCACTAAACTGCTTTCCCAATAATTTAAAAACAATCAAGATGCTCTACACATAGCAAAGCAGGGTTTTTTTTTTTTTCCCAAATATGTGTCACGAACTTTACAATTTCTCTAAATAAACTGCTTGAAATCCCATTAGGTACTCTCCATTTCTGCTATTAAGTAAAGGCTCCTGGGTAATTCAAACTGCATCCTTAAAAAAAATGAATTTGAAAGAAGATACAAATCAAAACACCATGCAACATACTACTACACAGCCATAAAAAAGAATGAAATAACGCCATCTGTAGCAACATGGATGGACCTAGAGATGATCATAGTAAGTGAAGTCAGAAAAAAAAGACACATATCATAAAATATCACTTATATGTGGAATCTAAACAAAAATGACACAAATGAACTGAGTCACAAAACAGAAATCGACTCCCAGACATCAAAAACAAAATTAAGCTTACCAAAGAGGAAAGGGGTAGGAGGGAGGGATAAATTAGGAGTTTGGGATTAACAGATGCACACTACTATATATAAAATAGATAAACAACGAGGATCAACTGTATAGCACAGGGAACTGTATTCAATATCTTATAATAATGTATAATGGAAAAGAATCGGAAAAAGAATATATATATGTATAACTGAAATCACATGGCTGTAACACCTGAAACTAACAGAACATTATAAATTAACTGTACTTAAATAAAAAATAAAATAAAATGAATTTTAAAATCTACCATGGTAGGAATGCAACTATTTTTGAATTAAAAATGTTTGAAAAGTTGGCTTTTATCAGCAACTGGAAATAATTCTATATTTCAAGGCTGCATTAGAACTTTAATAGCATAGACATTTTCTTAGAATAAAGATAAGGAACACTCTCACTTTCTGTCTCTTTCACTGTCTGTCTCCTGCTGTCACAGGAGGTCATGAGCTTGACTTACTGGTCATTTTAAGGTCTTTTCATCTTTAACTGCTGTGATTTCTGAATTTCAGAAACATATACTGCCATGAAGCATGAAGGCCTTGCTAATTCCTAGCTCAAAAGGATGGCCCTTGAGGAAAAATAGCTTGGGCAGGAAAAAATTCTTTATTAGATATTCATAAATTTTATGTCTAATGGTAGAGTCTCAACTCAATTTCTTAAGTATATCAAGTATTAAGCTTTATATAATGATGAAAATGCTAACTGTATAAAATGAAACAGCCATTGCATTTGAAAAACAGGGATGTTTTATAATAGTTGTTAGATAGAGCACAATTTTTGTAAAAGAACATTTAGAAAATACTCTTCCATAAGATAATGTTTACCTGGGCACAGACCAGCCTACATCAAGATTCCTTCCCCATGAGGAGTGTTATTACAATAAAAGTAGATGCCATTCAGAAGACAGTTTCCCAAAGAGAGAAGCATCCTGGTATTTTACTTTGTACAGGATATCTGATAACTTTAATTGTCCATCACATATTTTGACTTCAGATGACAGACAATGATATTTCGATGAGAAATAGCCCTCCCTGAATCAAACAGCACTTCTGACTTCTACACATTCAACTTTGGAAATCTTTTCATGATAATCAGAGCATTGTATCTCCTTGGCCATAGTAGTTGCTCAAAGAGGTACATATGACCTAACTGAAGCCTATAAACCTCAACGATGGGAGTTTTATGAAATGATGTTAATGAGACTATCTCTAAAGACTATTTATTATTCATGTTAAAGGTGGTGGAAGCTTGACTGTGCTGGCGCTACCACGTGTGGCTTGAGACAACTGCAAGGAAGTGAACACAACCTGGTAGATAAACATCCTTTGTGTCTATTGATCCATCTGGGAAATTCTACCTATCCTATTGCCGCAGATGCCCAAGGCCAACTTCACTCATGTGCAGAAGTATCATAATGTATCAGGATAAATTTTAGTCAGGCCTAAGTGTAGGCTGGCTGGGGTGATAGCCATTCTGGGAAATTGATGTTGGACTCCTGCATGCAGGGAACACTCACCATGTGCTGGTCTTATTCCCTGCACTTGTCCTTGGACATTCTGAGAACTCTCTTTCAGGAAGACTCCAACGTCAACTTCTGAGGTCTGCAATCCCTTCAGCCAGCTCATTTTCAGAGCTGGGTTAAAACCATTCCTAAAAGTATTATGATAACAAGCACACGTAACTAAAGGCCAATGGGTTCTCCAGAACAGATGACAGAGACCAGCAGGGACGAACAATTCCAACAGAATAGTAAGGAGAGCTTTACATACAAACACTCAAGCTATGCACAGCATTACAAGTTTTACATAGTTTTCTTTTTGGGGACTTCAAAGGACAGGGTTTCCTGGCCTTTGTTATAGAGATATAGTAACTGTATACTTTATTACATCCTTTACCTATGTTTAGGTAACTCGTTTTAATTTTTCTGCTGCATGTTGGCCACATTCTGTCAATCATATCACCTTGGAAAGGATCCAGAAACAAGTTAACCAGATTTTTTTTTTTAACAGAAAACTTCACAGTTGTAACTTATTCAGGAATAATTTTATATTTGCTCATAAAGTTCCACTAATTTTAAAATACATCTGTTGTTGTTTCCTGTCTTGTCTTCAGTATCAGTTATTTAATTGGGCTCTGAGAAATTTGTAGTAAAAGAGAAAACTCTTTAAGTATATTTAAAGTTAAAAAATTGAGTATGTTTTGCCAGGACACTTTTTTTCTATTATTTTCAGAAAGGGCTTTGTTTTACCTACAAATTGGGAATTAACTCACCCAAGGATCCAATCAATATCATTGTAACTGTCATTTCATGTGTTCTTTCCATGACTGATTTTTCCCAAGTGAAACGTACCAGACTGTTTACTCCGTTTTACCAATTATACAGCACATCTTCCTCCAGTCCTCACTTTTAGGATTATAGACATAAAAAAAAGTGTGGATCACCCTAAATTTACACTGGGTCATATAAATGTCAGATAACATTTTTACTCCTATATTTGTTCCTTCAAAACAAAACAAAGTAAAACAAACTGATTTCATGCACTCCAGGGGACACACACAAAAATGTTACAAGTGAACGGGAAGAAAAATATCAGAACTTATATATCTGTATATTTTTTATCTTACTTTCATCTCTATTTTGTTCATTCTCTAATGTTCTTAAATAGATCAGCATAGCAGCATGTATATAAAAATTCACATATATATATGTATATATTGTGAGGATGTATGTGCCTATATTTTCACTTATAGGGTTGATGATATAAAGATTGAAGGGTAATTCCATAGGAAATCAAAATTCTTTCCCTTTTAACAGAACTTCCTTTTTTCATTTGATTATCCATTCATTCAATAAATACTGAATACCTAATATGTACCCAACATATAAATTGAGGTATTGTAGATTCATCAGTTAAGATAAAACAGATCAATACAAAATTAAAACATCAAAAATGTTTAGCTCCATGGAGCTTAAAGTCTGGGGCTTTACCTGGCAGACTTAAAATGAAATGACATTGGAAATATCTCCTGACTTGCTTTATTCCTCACTGAAATATTAGCTTCTATAGGGCAGGGACTGAAAATGTCTTATGATCACTCCGTGCCCAGTGCAGTATTTCCCATTTGATAAATATTTAATACAGTCTTGGTGAATGACACTTAACTAAATGTTCTGCTTCTCTGCCATTGCAAATCCTGGAACTATTATTCCATTCATCTTCTTGAGTATTTACATGATTTGGGCAAGGTCTTTTGCTGTCAATGACCATGTTTGACACATTTTCTTTATGACGGATCCTTCAGCTCTTAATTTCTTTAATTTCATCGAACTCTACTACAGGCTTTTTTTACTCCCTTCAGAAAATCTCTGTTTCCCCACTTAGGGAAATGTATGTTTTTGCATGAGCAATAATCACTATCTGGACCATAATTTCCACTCTCATCTTCTTAACTACTTCAAGACTTAAGAATGGACTATTGGAAGGGGTAAGTTGGGAATTCAAGATTTGCAGATACGAATACATATAAAATAGATAAACAACAAGTTCATACTGTACAGCACAGGGAACTATATTCAATACCTTGTAATAACATGGTGAAAAAGAATATGAAAACAAATATATGTATGTTCATGTATGACTGAATGACTGAAGCACTGTGCTGTACACTAGAAAATGACACAACATTGTAAACTGATCATGCTTCAATAAAAATATACAAAAAAAAAAAAAAAAGAAACTGTTGCTTACTTTTCATTGAATATACCAGAGACTCGGTTTTGGTTATGATCAACTCAAAATTACTCTGAATGATGGAAATTCCAGCATACACTTCTCCTCCAGTTACTTATGTGGATTTAATTTCTGCAATTTCATACTTACTTATTAAACAGGCTAAAGTTAGTGAATTGCTGCAAAGTTCTTAAGAGTAACTTGTTCCCAATTACTACTAAGGAACTGAGCAAAAAAAAAAAAAAAAAGAGAGAAGAAACTGCCTTTTATTTAGCACTCTAGTAACGTTTCAGATCTCTCATATATTTTTCCTCATTTTAACCTCACTGATCTACAAATAAGATTTGTGATTTCCATGTCTTAGATGAAGAAACTGGCCTCAATTCTCTCAGTTCTGTAATGACTCTGAAGATCTCATCACCCCATCTGTAACTCTAACCCACGACATCCTACCAGTCAAATATTGCAGTTAAGACTGAATTTGATGCAACTGTCCATGCATTTCAGCCACTTTATTTCACTTTAAAGCACTCTCTCAATTCGTTTGGAATTGCTCAACACAACAGATTTCCTCCCATCTCCTTAATTGAAAGATTGGATCTGAACAATTGCTTATTTTCTGTGTCCTGTGGGAACACTTGGTGCTCACTGGTGATTGCTGGACTTTGGTTACATTAAATTTATGTCTTATGAATTTAACAACAGTTGGCTATGTCTGTAACCTTGCTAGTAACAGTGGGAACTGATCAGCATGGCTGCCTAATTTTTAGGAGCCTGAATCAAAATTTGGCCAATCTGAATTTCCATTCCCATCAATTCTGCCTCCTTTCCTTATGAGTTATACATCATCGGTCACAGACCTCACTCTGTGATGGTAGGAAGAGGTGTCAGGCAGTGCTGTGACTGAGGACATCTGACTAGACTCATAAGTAATACACGACCTACTGGAATGGTTTCATTTCTACAAAGTGTAGGTTTCATTTTTCTTCTTTGATATATGCATACAAATGTACCACAGGTAAATAACTAATTTGCTTACGTGTTTTCAGCAGGGGAAAGGAAAAACAGGCCAGTAACAAAATGCAAGCAATCTAGGAAGCAATGCGCGATCAGGAAGAGTAAATATGGATTCAGAGATTGCTATATTGTTAATAAACATGTGTGCTTAGCATATAAATATTTTAGCTATACACAAAGGAGACAGTAAAACTACATATTAATTTCTTAAAGTTGCTTTTTTCTATGGAACTGAGAGATATTTGGTTATGTACGCATGATGTTTAAATCACACATTAAGTGTAAATAAGAATAGAATGTAAAATAAAATGGTATCTGGGCTGACCATGTGGCACGTGAGCTTTGGAGGATGGAATAATTCAACAAGCAGAGTTATTTATAAATAGAAAGTTATTTATGGTGCAGAAAAAAACACCAATGGCCTACATACATAGCAAAAGTATTTTTCTTAACATTCTCTTATTAACTTATCATTTGCTATACATGAAGATAAAATCATTTCAAACTTTGATCACAGTATTTGTCTTACATGCACCACCTCTGCGGACCCTCCTTGACTTCCCACAAAGGTACAATCAATTTTCCTTTCTTGAACCAATTGCTCCAACAGCAGCCGTCTGACCTAATGAGCACCCAACACTTGTTAGCTTGTGTTTGATTGCCTCCTTTCCCAAACTGGACCGAGAACTTTCTAAGGGAAAGAAACACCAGGACGAAACACCAAGAAAACACCAGGACAGAGTATTGTATCCAGCACAAAATTTCACTTAAAGTGAGATGAATAAATACACATCAGTACACGTGACAACTACAGCACATTCTTGGTAACAGAAAATCTAAGGGATCTGGGAACATTCTCTGGTAATTTATGACCTGCTGTACTTAGGTCTCTAGCTAATAATCTCAAGGTCTCATAATTTCCTCATAACAGGTCTGTCCTTTTTTCCACTTCCCAGCCCCAACTGTCACCATTCCATCAACCGGAAAACAAAGAACGCAGCTTTGTAACTTGATCGCAGACCCCTGCATACACGTTAAGCCAATGAAGTATTGTGAGAGTCATCCTTGTGCGGAGCCAACCTATTAACCCATCTAAATACAATGCACATTCCTCTGCGAAGTATTGTTTTACTCATTTTGCATGGCATTAAAATCTCAGTACCTTTCCAGAAGCAAAAGTGAAAAAGGTTTTTCAAAAACAATGCACCTGCATGAAGTCATGGTTAAAAGACTTTGTTCTCTCTCTGTTCCCAATTGCTTCCAGCTCAGACCCTTGTCTGACAGTGGATCACGGCGTGTCTAACACTAGGGAGTGCTTGGCTTTTTCTTCATCTAAATGCTTTCAGCAATGTCAGCATACCAGCCGGGTTTTACTGCTAACCTGCATGAAGCCATTTCACTGATTCCATAATAAACCATGTCAGATTCATTTTCACACCCCACACACTCTGAGAGCTTAATGCCATTCAGGGCAACTGGTTCAGCATGTTTTCTTTCTTTTTCTACCTATTCTTTTTTTGGAAATGTTTCCAAAAAAATCCTACAATCAAGATGATAGCTGTGCAAAAAGCTGATTTATCCCTCAGCACTGTGGTTTCCTCTTCCAAGAGCAACTCTCACCAAGCCTTTCTTTACTTGTTTATCATCCTGATGAGACTCTGAGCTGTTCCAGTCAAAAAGCAACACTTGCCATTTCTGTAATCATAAGCCAGAAATTATTTTTAACGTACACTGGGCTTATTCATTAAGAATATCTATTCAGTATTCTTCATTAACAGAAAACTTTCAATGGCTTAAATATTGGACTTTTTTTGTGTTGGGGTGAGACAATTAAGTTGATTGATTAATTGATTTAAATGGAGGTACTGGGGATTGAACCTAGGACCTTGTGCATGCTAAGCACACACTCCACCACTGAGCTGTACTCTCCCCATTGACTTTTTTTTTTAATATAGAAGATGCATAGAGGCAAGTGTACATTGAAGTCCATTCATGTGCTCAGAGATATTAGGACTGGTATAACTCTAATGAAATTTCCTTTCCTTCATTATTGCAACACAGTCTCTCTGGCAGCAAACAGTGTATTGTATTCAAAGCCAAACAAACTTGGAGATCTGGGGACACACATTTCCTTTTTATCAGGAAAAGCAAACACCTTCCAGAAGCTCCTGAAAACTGTCACTTACGTTGAATGAGACAAAACTGCTTCACAGAAACCCAGAGGTTTAAGAGAGGAAACCAAGCATATAATCCTTCTGGGATTAAGAAAGCAAGCATATGATCTTTCCGTCTTCTGCATGGAAGTGAGAAGGAAGAAGACATCTGAAACCCTTGGTAGCTAAGTGAGTCAGCCACAGCATTTCACCAGATGCTCAAAACCACATTTAATAAAGTACATAAATAGATGATGATGAATAAATTTCAGGTTTATAATATATAATAAATTAGTAAAAGCCAAATGATAATTATGTTCTACTCTTTGATATAAATTTGTGCCCAAATTAAATAAATGTTAGCTAAGTGTCTCTGTTGTAGACATTCACTCAAATCTGACAATCATTGTAGAACTTAAAATTTAATTTTCAGACTTGTAGAGACCATGGTCTTCATGGATACAGATATAGATATAGATATAGTATTAGTCAGATTGGACTGTCATTAAAAAAAAAAACACAGACTGGGTGATTTAAATGACAGAAATGTATTTTCTCACAGTTCTGAAGCCTGCAAGATCAAGGTCAGGGAGCCAACATGGCTGAGTCCTAGTGAGAGCTCTTCTCCTGGCTTACCAATGGCCAACTTCTCCCCATGACTTCATATGCTGGAGAAAGACAGAAAGACACAGATACACACCTCCTTCCCCTACCCCCAACAGAGAGAGAGAGAGAGAGAGAGAGAGAGACAGAAGATAAAAAAAGGGAAATATGGATTTCTTTCCTTTCTTAAAAGGTCACAGTCCTGTCAGATTCAAGTCTCACTCTTATGGATTCATTTACCCTTCAATACCTCCTAAAGATCCCCATTTCCAGATAGAGGTCACATTGGCAGTCAGGGCTCAACAAATTAACTTGAAAGGAAGACAGTCCAGTCCATGGCATCTATATAGCCAGCTAGCTATTTTCTATGATTTGTAAAACACACACACACAAACAAAAATATAATTTTTTCAGCCAGTCCCTGAATTTATACTTTTGGATATCTGGCATTCTGGCATTAACTTGTCCTGTATCACTTTTATATTCAAATGCATTTCACTTAGAATGGTGAGGTCAAAGCTATTGTGTAGTTTCTCAGTAGTTTTATTGGACAACACACACACTCACTCGAGAAGCCATCATCACAATCAAGATAAGCAATACATTCACCACGTTTAACGTCTTTCTCATGACTCTTTTTGTGCAATCACTTCTGTCTTTCCTCATGCCCCCATCCCAAGGCAACTGCTGATCAGCTTTCTGTCAACATAGTTCATTTTGTGAAATTTTATACAAATACAGTTTGAGTGGTCTAACCTCTTACAATTAATAAAGTTACTCTGAGCTTCATCCACTTTTTTAGCACATATCCATAGTTTATTTCTTTTTTACTCTCCAGTAATACTTCAATTATGGCCATACCACAATTAATTTATCAACAGGGCTATTGACAAACATTTGTTGTATCCAGTTTTTAGCAAAAACAGATGCTATGAATTTTGCATACAAATATTTATGTAAATGATGCCTTCATTTCCTTTGGGTAAACAGGAGTTGATTCGTTGGTTAGTATGGAAGGGGTATATATAACTTCTATAGAAATAATCAAACTCTTTTCCAAGATCCTGTACCATGTACATTTCCACCAGCATGCTATGTTCTGATTACTCCACACCCTCCTGAACTCCATACAGTTAATCTTTTTCAATTTCAGACAATCTGTTAGATGTGTTGTGATATATTATTGTAGTTTTAATTTGCATTTCCCTAAGGACTAATACTCCTCCATATTATTACTATGTGCTATTTATTATCCATATATCTTGTTTTATAATATGTATGTTTAAATCTTTCCTTGTATTTTTCAAGTACTTTCTTATTAAGTTTGAGACTTCTGTATACATCCCAAATATAAGTCCTTTTTGTCAGACATGTGACTTACAAGTGATCTTTTCCCATCTCTGGCTTGTCATTTCATTTTTCTAATAGTGCCTTTTGAAAAGCAAGCATTATTAATTTGGATGAATGCAATTTATCCATCTTTGAGAGATCATGGTATGGTATGGTGTCAAAGGAATCTGTGTCTTACTAATACCACAAAAATATTTCCCTACATAATCTAGAAGTTTTATAGTTTTAGGTTTTCAATTAGGCCAATATTAAGTTTTGCATGTGGTACTGGTGTAGATCAAAGCTGGTGCACATATGTATGTATGCATGTATCTGTCTGTCTGTCTATCCATGTATGTCAAATTGATCCAGCACCATTGTGAAAAAGTGTCCCTTTTGTCAATTATTAGAGTAACACTGACTTCATAGAAGGAATTGGCCAGTGCTTCCTTCTCTTCATTTTTCTGGAAGACTTTATATAGAATTGATATAAATTCTTTAAAGTGTCACAGATGTCACCAGTCAATTCCCCTGGACTATCTCTTCCACTACAAATATAGAGAGGCTTATTAAGCTGACGTATTCTTGAGTAAGCCTGGATTTTTCATTTTTGAAGAATTTGTTTACTTTATACAGGCTGTCAAATTTGTTGGCATAAAGTTATTGACAGTATTCCATTCATATATTCTTAGTAGATGATGCAGAATTTTCACTTCCTTCATTCCTTACATTAGTAATATGTGTCCCCTCTCTTATTTTTCCTGGCTAGTCTGGTTAGAGGCTTATCAGCTTAAATTCTTGTCTGTAAGGACACACTTTTGGTTTCACTGACTTACTTACTTTTCTGTTTTTCTATTTCCATACTAACCTCTATTATTTACTTTCTGCTGCTTACTTAGGACTTAATTAAATCCTTTTTTAACTTCTTTTAAATGGAAGGAAATTAGTCTGAGATCTTTGTGTTTTATAATAAAGGCTTCTAATGCTATAAATTTTCTTCAATATAATGCTTTACCTACAGCCCACAAATTTTGGGTGTGTAGTATATGCATTTTCACTGAGTTAGACATATTTTTCTAATCATTGTTTTGATAGATTTGCTGACCTATCAGTTTAAAAGTCTATCATTTAGTTTCTAACTATTTCATCATTTTTCAAATTTGTTTCTGTTATTCATTTCTAGCTTTTACTTTTGCGGTCTTGAAACGCTTTTTGTGATTTGATCCCATGGAACTTTATTTAAATTTGCTTAATGGTCCGTCTTGGTAAATTTAGTTTTGTGCACTTGAAAATAATACGGTTCAGGCGGAATGCTCTCTACATGCCAGTAAATTAAAACTTCCGCTGGAAGACAGCAAAGCATGTATAACCGCCACGTTCTCATGGTGAAGCGGCTCATTTCTCACCATTGAATGAACGTCTTTACACCGGGTAGCGTTTCTGTGATGAAACCCGCTTTGCCTGGTGTCGGTTTTGCCGCCCCAGGAGGGTTAGCATAGCTTGCCTTTTTCTATTCTTTTACTTTTAGCCCACTTGTGTCTTATGTTTAAAATTGTTTTCTTTTTGGCAGCATATTTTTCCTTGGTTTTTATCCATCGGACAACCTCTGCCTTTTAACTGAGATCTTTAAATTATGCACCTTGAGTATAAATACTGATATGAGTGTATTCTTACATATACCATCTTGCTAATTGCTTTTATGTCTGCTTTCTTTGTTTGTTCCACTCAAAACTTCTTCCCTTCCTCCCTCTTTCTATGGAGAGAGCAAAGGATATGGGTGTACTCCTTTTGGGATAACCATCCTCTGTTGTCCAGTTTGATAGCCATCTGACACACGTGGCCATGGAGGATTTGAAGTGCGAACAGTTCAAAGTGAAATATACTCCAAACGTCAAAGACTTAAAAAAAAATAGTTTACTATTTTGTAAATGTATTACAGAGTGAAATGATAATTTTTGATATAAAGGATTAAATGAAATACATTAAATTTTTTTTTGCTTGTTTAGTTTTAGTTGTTTAATGTGGCTTCTAGAAAATATAAATTACATACATCACTCACAGTGTATGACTTCTAATAGATAGCAGTGTCTTAGATCATGAATCAGCAAACTATTTTTTTATAAAGGGCCAGAAAGCAAACATGTAGCTTTGCAGGACTACATTCTCTGTCCCGGCTACACAACTATGCAATCCTGCCACAGGGTCGTGAAAGCAGCCTTAGACAGCACACGATAAACAGGGGTGGCTGGGCTCCAGAGCAACTTTACACGCAAAATGTGGCAGAGAGTAGATCTGGCTTGTGGGCCTTGATTTTGTGATCTTTTGTAGATAATCATTCTGCGAATTGAGGCTATGTATAATTCATGATCAAGGAACAGAAATTTTTTTAAAAAGCCTTATTTCCTGATGATATTGGGGAGACCAAAGCAGCCCTTAACCAACAATATTTTAGGTATGACAAAAATAACCTGCCTCATTTATGCCCCAGTTTTTTAATACATGTAGCTAAATCGAATTATATTCATACTCCTGAATCCATTATATGCTTTTGCAGGTTTAAATGCACAGCTACTTCATCCAAAATTGGCCACTTTCATGTGCACTGTCACTGTCATACAGCTAATTTTTATCTCACCTGTCTTATTATCTTTCTACATTATCAACTAATATCTAGTAGGTTTGCTTTGTATTCAGCTAGTATTTAATAAGTGCTGGTGGGGTAAATACAGAACAGTACCATGTGCAAAAGAGTGTCCATCACTGAAGTTTCTCTATCTAAGGAATCAATCTCAGTGAGCAAAAACAAGAAAGCTCAATTAGTAAAATAATCCTGCCAAACATACCAAAAGTCCATTATTCAAAAACCTATTAAAGTAATTTTCTTCACAGCTACAGCTCTTATGAAAAATTCCCCTCATTATATATGATAGCTCAAAGGCATTCATCAGTTAATTCTGATAAGGATAGAAAACATTGCAACTGTTTCTATTTTTTAACCCTGGCTACCTATACAAATTGTATGGCTTTTTGTTAAATTTGAAAAACATCCCCCTCCCCCCATCAGATGACTTTGCAGTTTGAACCAGCTCATCTGCCTCAAATAAAGCTAGGTTCAAGATTTTCTAGATAATACAGCAGAAAATTAAGTAGGACTTAAATGATATGTAAGTTACCACAGTTTTGTGTGGAGTTGCTAATAACACTCTTGCAGAATTTCAGAAAAATTCTAGAATAAAAAGATTTATCTCTTTTCATAAACAAACAAACAAACAAATCTGGGTGCCCTATTTCGCTGTGTAAAATTGCAACCACCTGTCACATGGAGCTAATAGGTAGCCAGGACAGTAATCTTGGGAATAACGTTGACCAGGAGAGAGGCAAGCAGGTGAACAGCGATGCACTCCAATCACTGCCCCACGGTTTGCTCATTCTTCAGTCCTCATGACATCCTTGCATTCTACAAATTTTCATTCCACTGTGTTCTTTGTATACAGAGAAGCAGGCATATCAACAATGTTGAGAAACACATCCAATGTTGCTGGACTAGGACAGAGGTTTAAATTCAAGTCTGGGTGATGTGAAAACTGATGCCTGGACAGCACAGTCCAAGACAGCAGATGATTGAGCTGTCTTCCTGCAAATTATATTCTCCTCTAGAAAAAGGAATCACTTTCATACACCAGTGAGCAAAGAATGAACTGTCCACTTGTCACTACTTAGGTTACAGCAGCGTCAGTGAACTTACACATGAAAACACACCCAGTGGATTTTCTAAGTTGCTAGAAATCACAAGAGCAAAGATAAATGTAATGTATACAATACTCAACTCATGTTTTCTTCTCATGGTGTTTTGGATTATACTTTCAAATATCACCAGTGGACAACTGGTTTGAACTGGCTTTATAACCTTAAGAATAAAACTCAGAACACCTCTTTATTAAAACCTCCATTTCCAATGGCTCCAGGCTTCTCTCCTGGTTGATTATCCCACAGTGCATAATTTTCTGAAATAACCACCTTCACATATTTTAAAAAATATAACAGTGCTTTCAATTGCTCAACAGTCAATAATAACGAATTGATAACTCAAAATAAATACTGTTAAATACTGAGAAAAATTTGTAGCCATCATTACCATTAGTTGAGATACTAAAAAGGCCCTGCTGTTCTTTTAATTTACACACACACACACACACACACACACATATACATTCATGGTAACCAGTTCAAGAAGGGTTCTGGAAACAGGTGTATTCTTTTTAGTTGTTGTTAACAACAATAAATCCTTTGACTCTTAGGTCCTAATGCTGCAATGAACACTGGGGTGCATATATCTTTTCAAATTAGGGTGTTTGTTTTCTTCAGGTAAAGACCTAGACATGGAATTTCTCGACAGTACGGTAGTTCTGTTTTAATTTTTTGAAGAACCCTCATTCTGTTTTCCATAGTAGTTGTACCAGCTGACACTCCCAGCAGCAGTGCATGAGGATTCCCTTTTCTCTGCGTCAGCACCAGCACTTGTCACTTCCTGTCTTTTGGGTAATGGCTGTTCTGATTGGTGCTCAGGGATATCTCATCGTAGTTTTGATTTGCATTTCCCTGATGATGATTGATGTTGAGCACCTGTACAAGCACCTGTTAATCATTTGTGTATCTTCTTTGGAAAAATGTCTGTTCAGGTTCCCTGCTCACTTTTCAGTGAGTTGTTTGGTTGTTTGTGACATTGAACTGTATGAGTTCTTCATTTATTTTTGATATCAGCCCATTATCAGATAAAAGCCAACCTCAGAGATACTGAGGGTCTGGTTCCAGACCACTGTGATGAAGCAAATACAGCAATAAACTGAGTCACATGAATTATTTGGTTTCCCAGTTATGTTTACACATACTGTAGTCTATTAAGTGTATAGTTTCATGCCTAAGAAAATAATGTACATACCTTAATTAAAAATATTGCATTGCTAAAAGAAGCTAACCATCACATGAACTTGCAGTGAATCATAGCAGTAACATCAAAGATCACTGATTACAGGCCACCAAAACAAATATAAGAATGGAGAAGTTTGAAATATTGTGAAAATTACCAAAGCGTAACAGAGACATGAGGTTAGCAAATGCTTTCGGAAAAATGTGGCCTGTAGATTTGCTCCACACAAGGTTGCCCCAAAACTTCAATTTTTAAAAACAACACAGCATCTGTGACATACAACAAAATGAGGTATACCGGTGTATCCTTTGCAAATATCTTCTCCCAGTAGGTTGTCTTTTTTGTTGACAGTTTCCTTTTCTGTTCAAAATCTTTTTAGTTTGATGTATTTTCATTTGTTTATCTTTGCTAGATGTGCCCAGCATTCATTGTATCATTATTTATATTAACAAAGATACGGAAGGAACCTAAGGGTCCATCAGTAGATAAATGAGTAAAGAAGAAGTGTGTACACACACACACACACACACACACACAAACACACACACCATGGAATATTACTCAGCCATAAAAAAGAATGAAATCTTGCCATTTGTGACAACATGGATGGACCTAGAGGATATTATGTTAGGTGAGATAAGGTAGAAATTTAAAGACAGATACCATATTATTTCCCTTAAATGTGTAATCTAAAAAAACAAAACAAATGAAGAAACATAACAAAAGAGACACAGATCCATTGATACAAACAACAAGCTGGTGGTGGTAGAAGGAGGGGGCTGGAGAGATGGGGAAAATAGGTAAAGGGATTAAGAGGTACAAACGTCCATTTATGAAATAAGTAAGTCATAGGGTGTAATGTACAGCATAGGGAATATCATCAATAATACTATAATAACTTAGTATAGTGACATATGGTGACTAGACTTACTGTTGTGATTATTTTATAGTGTATAAAAATGTTGAATAACTATTCTGTACACCCAAAACTAATAGAATACTGTAAGTTAATTATTCTTCAATTAAAAAAAAAAAGAATCTTAATTCTGAATCCAGCTCTCTCCCAGGACTCCCCCTTTATAACATTCTGGGTTCACTCATCTTCAATGAAACATCCTTAAGCACCAACCAGAGTGCCCACCCGCCTTTGTCCACAGCAAATATTTGCATTTATTTTGACAAGTTTTAATCCTAACTAGGTAAGTATTTAAGAGACTATCCATTGGGGGAGTTCCAAGCTTCACCATACAAATTAATGAATTTAAATATATATGTAAGGAAAACGTGCTGTCATGTGGGACACATTAGTGCTAATAAAATTCCTGACTGAAATTAATTGGGAGAAGAATGGTACCTAACTTAACACACCAACAAAATTAAAGTCTCATCCCTCTCAGGCAAAACACCCTATTTGGTGCAGACACACTTTGGAAGCATTTGCATTCCACCCCCCCGCCCCCCGGCCAATAATATGTGTGAACTAGTTTTTTTTTTTTTTTTCTCTTTTGAATAGGAATAATGCTTTCTGGAAGGGGAAAAGAAAGGCAGGGGGAAAAAAAAGAAAGCAGGAAGACAAAACTGTTTAAATACTGTGTCTTCTTTAAGTTATTATGAAACACATTGAAACAATAATGGATTAGGGGCCAAATTCTGAGGACTGTGGAATGCTTAGGGATCTCTGAATATCCATTGGAGTGAAAGACCTATTAGTATGCTGGGATTTTACCAAAGGTCAGGGACATTCTACTGGGGTGCAGTTTATCTAAGAAGGTTAATGCAATAATTAACAGACTGAGGAAGATGTGAGTCCCCTGGAACTGCAGCAAAGGCAATGTAATTCTGGATTTATGGCTTTTAAAGATTCACCAGGTGGGAATCCCTCTCACAAGAGTTTGGCAGTTTTATTCCTTCTTACTGTGGGTTTTATGGTTTGCCTAAAAATGAAAAAAACACACTTTTTAGTTTCTGTTAGATTAGGGAAAGCAGAACAACCTCTAAAATCTACCAGCAAGTGCCAAGTTTGGTGAAGAGGCCTCTCATGCTGAGACAGGAGGGATGGGGGCAGGGTACAGCCATTAAAGGAAGGACACAGCAATTAGCACCAAGGTGGCAGAAAAGTCAACTCTCAGGAGGCCTTGCAACCCAGGGTGGCAGGAGATCTGACTTCCAGTTGACCTTGAGCTTCATTATATGCTCAATGTAATATATTAGCACGCTAAGTAACACACCCACAGGCACCATGGCAGTTCCATGGCTGACCATAAAAGGTCAAAAAGTGGGTGATGGCCCAGTTCCTGGGAATCCTAGCCCCTTCCCCAAAGTAGCTGGGAATTCTCCCACTTGTTAGCATATGAAGCTACTGAGCTCATAAAAACTAAAAACCCCCATGTCTCGTGGCCACTCTTCTTTCTAAGTGATACAGACCACACTCTGTGTATGGAGTGTGTATCTACTTGTACTTTAAACTAAACACCACCCCACACCTCATGGCCTCTCTGGCCTTCTGAGAAGGCCTGCCCTCTGTCTATGGAGTGTGCTTCTCTGAATAAATCTACTTTTACTCTACTATGGCTCACTCCTGAATGCTTTCCCGTGTGAAGCCAATGACAGTCAGTTGGCAGGGCACATCCCAGGGACTCACCTGGGACCTGGGACATGGCCATCCTCTCATGCCTCGTTTTCACACATCAGTGTGTCAATGGCATATGTCATTATTGGAAGAATGGAAAGCTTCTCATGCTGTAAATATTGATTATTCATACAGCCTGTTCATCATGCTGCTGACTGACACTCCCAGTGCCAGGACAAGCTGAGGTTTTAAAAAAGACACTTGCTTGATTTGAAGCACAGGTACTGGTCTCAGCCAAATAGAAGAATAAAACAATGGGAAGGAAACTTCCAAAGCAAGAGAAAAGCCAGAGGAAAACAGTAAATATTTTGGTTCCCTGGGGAACTGAATGGGCATGCATGGAGGGCTTGAGAATGCTTGGCCTTCTATAAGCCCTGCATGATTTTGCTATTTCAAAACATCATTTCAGTATTTAATGAGTGGCCCCGTGAAAAACAAATATTCAGTCAGGTAAGGAAAAGGACTGCGGCTCTGCAGGAGTCTTTTTGTTTCATTTTGTTTGACAGGAAGGTCTATTTCTACACTTGAAACTTGGGCAGATTAGGCTGGCCTTTTGCATCCATATAATTCATCTATAATTTCAGGACTCCACACACATAAAATTAATTTCTAAATAGCACTAACCCATTTCTGCAGGCCAGGATCAGTAGTTTAAGTTATAAAAATTGTATGGTCAGTCATGGGAATTCGGATGGGGGATTATTTTTCTTCTATATTATCTCCAAATCACAGGTATAGTTTACAAATCTGGACTGGCTACTTAAGATCACTTAGTCAAGTTATTTAAACCATCTGTAGCTGTGTTCCTCTCTTTAACAGAATATTTATTTCAGGGGGTTATCACGGGATTAAATGATACACACATGGCACTCACAATGCGCCAGGCACTGCTTATGTGTTATTTCACTAAATCCTCATAGAAACTCAGTGAGGTAGGTCTTATAATTACCCTCAAGAACAGATCAAAAAAAAAAATTGAGGCACAGAAAGTTAAATAACTTCCCCAAGTTCCCATAGTATGTGATAAAGACTGAATTTGTGAACACAGGCAGCCTAGCTCCAAACCATGCATAAGCTTTGGGGAAGCAACGTTTCAATACAGCTTTTGGTTTCAGCTCCAACATTTATGTAAAGAGCTTAGAAGTCATTACTCCTGTTCCTACAGTAAGAAAAGGAGGGGGAAAAAACAGTCACTGAAAACCTATGACATTTCCTGGACTTTTCCTGGACTGAGGTCACAGGGCAAATCGCTGCCCTTAAATCTGGAGAGACAAGCAAATCTAGAGTCACAGCTGAGATCTGTTCATGGGGGGAGAAGACCCACCCATAAGGTGATAGGAATGTTTATATGGAAATTTTCTTGATGCATTGCTGGAGGCTGCTGTGCACTGACTTGAGAGTGAGGAATTCCTGGGGCCTGAGGAGGTCCTCCAAATTTTCCAGGCTTTTATATCCAGGGACTCCACCAGGTTTTAAAGATAAACAACCAAGAACAATTCACTAAAGACACTGGCAGGGGCGGAGGAAACGTAACCATTAAAACATGCCCAGAGTGTTCTCTATTACAAAGGCCTGCTCTACAGGGCAAAAACCTTTACCACATCCTTTTCTCACCAGTAGGAAAGGCATTTCTCCAACTTCAGCCCCTACCCCCCTCAGCCTTCCTGTTTCACCTAAGGAGAACTAAGAAGCCCGTGTGAAGTTCTCAGCCTAAGTACACAGGCTGCCCCTAAACACTGAGATGCACCCGTAAGATTACAGGATCGGTCCCATCCTTCACACCTTACCCCCCCACCAGCAGGGCTCCGGTGGCTGACAGCCAGACACACTGCAAGATGCAGACTCTATCTGAGGAGCAAATGATATGGAAGCCACAGACTACAGGGGACACTAAAGTAAGGACACTTGTATTTGAAGCCTCGGCCACCTACAGTTACAGTAATCAGTAAACACAGTCCAAGGCCCAGTGAGAGCAATATAAAATCTCACACTAAAAGCCTATTTACCTCCATGGCTATTACCCAGTTTCCAATAATAAATTACAAGTCATGTCAAAAAGCAAGGGGGGAAAAAAAGCCTAAAAATACAAAGCAAGAACCAGACCCAGATTCAGATAATCCAAAGATTTTGAAATTATCAAATAAGGAATTATAAAAAAACTATGATTAATATGTTAAGGGTTTTAAACAAAAAAAGAGTAGACATCAGGCAAGAACAGATGGCTGCTATAAGCAGAGAGATGAAAAGAATAAAAAGAAATGCTAGAAAAAAACTGCAATAGAAATAAAAAAAATATGTTTGATGGGTTCAGTAGTGTTTACAGAACACAGCTGTAAAAGCTAGGAAATATGTCAATAGGAAATTTGTGATCCAAAATGCAAAGAGGAAAAGAAGGAAAATAATGAAAGAACAGAACATACAAGAACTGTAAGTCAGTTTCAAAAAGTGAACTATACATATTAGAGGGATACTAAATGAAGAAAAAAGAGGGGAGGAACGGATGAAGTATTTACAGTAATGACAGAGAAATTTCCAAAATTAATAACAGACATGAAATGACCTCTCCAGAAAGCTTAGAGATCATGAAGCTGGATTAATACCAAACAAAAAATACACCCAGGTATATCATATTCAATTTCAGAAAAACCTAGAAATCTTGAAAGTGGGCAGAGGAAAAAAGGACAAAACACACAATGATTACAGAGGAACAGAGGTAAGACAAATGCCGGACTTCTCTTTAGGACATGCATGTGCAGTGAAGAAGAGAGGCAAGTGAGTATTTAAAGTGTTGAAAGACAAAATGCAGTACAGTGGATATTTATTAGCTAAGTATTCATTATGCAGAGTTATGGGACAAAAATAATTTAACATGAATGCATTTTCATAATCTGAGCATTCTTTGTATTTGTCCCTGTCATGGATTGAAATGTGGTCTCTCAAAATCCATAGGCTGACACCCTAATCCCTCAATGGACTGGATTTAAAGATAGAACCTTTCAAGAAGTAATTAAGTCATAAATGTGGGGCCCTAATACCTTAGGACTAGTCTCCTTGAAAGAAGAGGAGACAGCAAAGATCTCTCACCTTCTCTCTAAGCAATCACTGAGAAAAGACATGGAAGGAAACAGTCCATCTACAAGCCAGGAAAAGAGGTCTCACTGGAAGTCAACTCTGCTGGCACCATGACCTTGGACTTCCAGCCACCAAAACTGAGACAAAAAAATTTTCTGTTGGTTAAGCTACCCAGACTGGTATTTTGTCACAGTGATCAAAGCTGACTAATACAGCCTTCCCCAAATAAGTCACCCCCATTTTTACAATAATGTCTAACCCTGTCTGTTTGGCCAGTCTAATTTTTCTATAAATTAAATATTACAAAATATATTGGAAATGGAACACAAATTGATTATCAAGTGAAGGGGCAAATTCTATCTAACATACAGGATTTCGGGAAGCTGATAAAAGTGTTAGAGAATTTCTGGAATGTCATGCAAAATCATCATCCTACAGAGTATGGGAGTGTGGAAGAAAGAGACTGCCAGCCCTGTCAGTCAGGAAAGGATGCTGTGGCCAGCAATTCATCAGGCACTGCAGCCACCACAGGCTGTGCACCCTGAGGGGACCCAGGATGTACAAGGACAGGACACTGTCCCTAGGTAGCTAAGGTGCATGTCAAAGGAATGATTTCCATGAGACCAGACTCTTGTATCTTCCAATACCTAGAAAAGTGCTAAATACATTAAATTGAGGTGTCTAGTTTTTAATTCATAATAATCTTCTGAGGTTCCTACTACCTGGTTTTTGTGCAAAAATTCTTACATATCCAGGCTCCTCTCTCACCTCTTCAGAGCAGTCCCTCAGAGCTATCTGAGAGGCTGTCCTCCTGGCTTAAGTCCTCAATTTTCTCTGCTGAATAAAACATAATTTTTAACTTCTAGGTTGTGTATTTTAATTTAGTCGACAAGAGCTAGACCTCTAAAAACTGATAATAATAGTAGATTTTTCTCAAGAGAATGTTTTCATTATTAAGGGATTATTACAAGATAATCAAAAATGCACTAATGCCCTAATATTTCTATTAAATCATTTCCTTTGTATCAGCTAAAATGATCACAGGTTATTTTCACGATAAAATTGTCCAAAAACTTTCAAGAAAAATAGGAAAGTGCTTAATTTTACCAAGACGTTTGTATATTTTAATCAATTGTTAATCTCAGGTTTGTAATTAAAATACATTCTGTGATATTTTAATAAAATGTTTCTCCATGATTTAAAAAATTAACCTGGAAATATTTGATTAATTCTTTGTTGAGGACGAGGACCAACAAGAATCTTGTTGAGATTTTATCTTGAACCTTGTTTCTAATTAGCATAAGAATTTCTGAACTTGAAGTAGAAAACTAGAAGGTGATAGTTCTTATGGCGTTATATGTCAGTAGGTTTTGTGGGGATAATATTTAAATATATATATAGTTGAATACAAGTTTTAATTAGTCCATTAAGTAAACAGTAAACCAGAATCACACATACCACATACATAATGAACCTTAAAATTCAGAGTCATTTGTTCACACATTCTTTTCCAAAGGTGAGATGCTAGCAATTGTTTCAATGCTTATAATGATGTTATATTTATACAATTAAAAGATTTTAACCACAGTTAGTTAAAACTGATAATCCCTTTAAATAGCAGCTTCACCTCTCGCACCCTCTCCTTGTGTCAGGGAGCACTGAGGCAGCCATGGGCGGTTTTGCTGTCTGGTGGCAGAAGTTAAGTTTGAGATACAGAAACTTTGTATTTAGTCAATGTATGGTTAAGATATTTTGAATATACCATAGAGGAACGGTAGGTACTCCTGGGGGTCACTGTGCTGAGTCCTCCATCATCACGTCACAAGGGTTTAGGGCCACAGATCGTGATGTATATAAATGTGTCCCAAGATACTCCGGAAAAGAATTATGTGATATAAAAGGTACAAAGCTCAAAACATTTTGTTGTTGGGATATTCCTGTAGTCAGAAGAAGTATAAAACAGCAAGAAGAGCATTCAGTTCTCACCAGCACCTAGTCGCAGTAGAATTTCTCTCTGGCAGGTATATACTTAATGAATGTACAGGACCACAGAAACATCATGCATTTAAAAAATGAGCATTATATAAAATAGTATTCGTTAAAATTCCTGTGTTTCTAGGTCACAGACCTACAGCAATACTGCAGAAAGTACATCAGAAATACCTCATAGACAAAATTAACTCAATGGAGGCTTCCCAAGTTTGAAAATAACCTTTAAAATCCACACGATGCAGTCAATACTTATTTGTGAAACTGAAAATACCTTTTCTAAATTGCCATTATTAATTTAAAAATAATCAACCATGCCAAGGGAAATACTGAATTGCATTTCTATTTTAACTAAAGAAAGTAATCATTCCAAAGTGTTATAAAGAAGTGATCAGAGAACATGTGGCCAAAGCCAAAGAAAAAGTACAATAAAGAATGTGTCCGGAAGTTAAACAATAAAAACAGTTGCATTTTGTTAGGTATATGGGCTTTGCCAGCTTCTTCAAATATATATCATATTGTGATTTTTTGGTAAATTCTACATAAATATTAGCAATCATTCCTATTTTGCACTCTTTTCCTTAAAGAGCACCCCCAAAGTGTTGCTTTAGGTCCCATAAAACCTGGATCTACTCCTGTCCATGGAGCAGATATAATTTTATCATTAGTGAGATTGAACCTTAGAAAAAGTAAGCAGCCTACCCAAATTTACCAGGAAATAAATGTTGCGCCTGGAGTTTTATTCCAACACTGCCATTTTAAAGCCCTTACTAATTCGACCACTCTTCTAAACTCTTCTCAGATAAGGTGGGAGATGCAGTATCTCTCTAATGGAAAGACAGAGACACAGGCAGGGTCTGTCTCCTTCAGCCCTCAGCCAGCCACCTACCACCGCTACATGTTCCTAATGCATGTACATTCAAGGACCCTGTAAGCAAAAAAAAAAAAAAGCTCTCTATTGTGGATTTTGTTGTTTTGAATGAAATGTCACAGGATTTGCCAAAGTCCTTCTATACCATGGATATCAAGTCTTGAAAAGCATGTAAGCTCTAAGGTTTCTACTTCTTCCTAAATGAATCTACAACGTTAAGGATAAATGCAACTTTAATTGAAGCACTCAAATATGTTTTATGTTTTATAATGTAGGAAGTATTTTGAACTCAATGACTATTTACCACACCACAGCTTGTGGTGTATTCTGCTCACACTTTTTAAGGTAAGTTGTGCCATGATCCACTACGATCCTAATTGCTTTAATTAAGCAGTCAGTGCTATCCCAGCATTGCATCTTAATTATATAAACAAAAAGGTAGACTTATTCTGCATAGGTAAACTAATGAGTTGTCAAAGGGAATACAGATTGTACTGGGCACATAAAGTCTTTCTACTGTTCTCTCTAAAATTGCTAGGAACATTATTGAAAGAAAATTAATACTTGAACTGAAGCTTTCAGTTAAAAAACATGAATGTAGACTAAAGTTTCTTTGTATCTTAAACATAATCAAGAGTGCAATTATATTTCATTGATGCTGTCTGAAACAGTAAATTTCCCACTGCCTCTAACCTGCAAACTTAAATAGTTCTGAGGCAGAGGGCAGAATAGTAGATTTGAAACTGGAAATTGTGGGTTTGTATGTAAATCCTTCACAGATTTATCTTACTATTGCAAGCACTTAACCTTTCTAAACCTTACATTCACCAATTATGAAATGGGCATAATAAGCCCACATCAATGTTGACGCCTTAGGCATTACAGGAAACTTGAAATATGATGTAAGTAACAGCATAATGTAAACGCTTATCTAGGTCATCTTTGACGTGTTTTATACAGAAACACACACTATCTTCTCTGTTTGTAGGGTTAATATCAAAGCAAATACCAGAAAGAGAACCAAATCCTTAATGCATTTTGTTGGGATCATACAGGGAGAAGATAAATCTGCAAACAAAAGACCAATAATAATACTTCTTCAGAAAACATGACGTTTTCTCATTTGCCAAGGAATCATTATAGTCCCACCATCTTTATGCACATAGAGTTTTATTTTAGTCAGAAATTAAACTTTCATTGTTTTATTGTTTTAAATGAACATCACTCTGCCTTTTTCCTCAAGCCTTTCCCGTCCTAAAAATTTGGCAGAGAAGTAAGAAACATATTTTCTTCTCCTTTTCATTGTTGTGAAAATATATGTTCTAAAATCAGGGAAAATAAGCAGTTTATACTTTAAGGGAGAAACCAGCTATCCTTTGCTAAACCAAGAAGTCTCCCAAAACCACTCCAAGATCACACAGACTTCCTCACACATATTTCAAGGAATATTACTCTTGAATACTCAGCCAGTCAAACACAACACTTCATTTCTCCATGGCCCAGCTTCATCTGGGAGGATGTAGTCCCTATTTCCATGAATCAACCTTAATGAAGAGAACAGCAATCAACTAAACCCACCCAGAACTGACCCAGATGTTAGACTAGTAGACAAGGACATTACAACAATTATTGTAACTGTATTACACATGTTGAGGAAAAATATCATTACACCAGAAACCTACACAACTTGTGAATCAACTATACTTGAATTAAAAAAGAAAACTTAATTAGGGCTACTGAAAAAAAAAAAAGGCTCAAGTTAAATTTCTTGAGACAAAAATTACAATGTCCAGGATGAAGAATACCTTGGGTAGCATTAATGGCATATTAGACATTGCAGAAAATAAGATGACTCATGCTGAAAATATGGCAATACAAAGGATGTAAAAGGTCACACAAAGAAAAAAAATATATGTAGTGAACTGTGAGACAACATTAGGTGACCTAACATAGGGGTAATTAAGGTCCTTAAAGGGAAGAAAAGAGAGCGCCTTGACCAATGACAGTGACAAAAGTCATGAAAGAAAGGAGGGGAGCTGTTAGGGAAGACAAAACTGAACTTGGAAACTGACAAGTTGTGAGAAAGAGGGAAGAAAGATGTGGAAGGAAGCGGTGATGTTTGTTGACCTAACCAGATCATAATTCCAAGTGTGATCCAGCGTTGAGTTGAAGGTTATAATGGAGAAAGCATCCAATAATGTAAACTATGAAAAGGATTGGACGACTGATAGAAGTTCAAAGAGATCTTGTCTGGCTCTTTCTATAATCAGAGTTTGATTCCTTTAGCTTCCCAATACCTCATGAAGATTTCTGTGCAAATTAGACTTTTGAGCTTTGTGATAAAATAACCCAGATGAAATATGACACAATTTGAGAAAAATTATCCCCAGGAATATTCAGACTGTGATCCCATATTATTAGCTAAACTTCTGACTGACACTAATCCACCTCCCCCCAGTTATATGAAATCTGATATTACCAATCACTGTCAGAAAAATTTATCACTTAAATGTTTTGGGGTTTTTTTTTTTTCCAAACAGTATACCTAAATCATCTGTTATGGTTAGAGAGCCTTTCCATTTCTAAATGTTTATGTTTCTTGGAAAAATAAAGAGATCTTCACAGTTAGCCTAAATCTGTTAAAAAATATATATCTTACTTTTTTTCAGTTTTCTATATATAGTGGGCTTCTTGACTAAATCGTAATGCCTACAATTTACTGAGCAATTTATGACAACTCCACAAATAAATGTTTGGCATGCAATTATGATAATCTAAGCAAAAACAGTGGCAGAAAAATTCTTTATAATACAGATAAGAAAATTGAAAAGCTACTCTTTTCCTAAGTATATAGAACTTGCAATATTACATTGTTTACTATATAAAATAGTGTTGCTTTAACGTTTTTATTTATATGAAAACTCAATTTTTATAATATGAATATATTTGTTACATATAAATTAATAGCTATTATTTATATTAAGATTTTGATGAATTGTTACAATGATCTTGGAAGAAATGTTCAATTGTTAACCATAAATTCTTGACACAGCAAAAATCAATTTTAGCCATTTAAAACATACTCCTCCTGGGTTCTCTCTCTGTCAAACACACACACACACACATTTAAAAATATATCATGGGCATCTTTTCTAGGTCAAAACTTATAAATGGTATAATCATTTTAATGATCATGTACTATTTTTTATATTACCATAACAGTGATGGAGATTTGAATTATGGTTTTCATTTCACTATTATAAATTGCTCTGAGATGAACATTCTAACATGGCTATTTTTGCATGTGTTCTACTATCACTTATGCACATAACTATTGTCTACGTTTTGGTCCATGTCCTTGTGTTGTGACCGCCTAATTTCAGCAGTCTAGCTGGATTTCCACTCCTGCCAACAGAGAGCACCAAGCATGACCCTCAACAATGTGCTGGTGGGTTTAAAGGGGCAAGTCTAGGAAACTGTCCAAATAACCCTACGAACAGGCGATGATGATGTTGACTAAAGCAGTGACCGCTAAATGAGACAGGAGAGAAAAGTCAGAGAAGCATCACGGACATGTGAAAGGTTTTCTAGCTTAAGATTTCCTTGAGAACAAGGATTTTGGTTCTCTCTTCTCCATTCCCAGGGCTTAATGTAGTGATTGGCACATACTAAGAAATCAAAACATAAAAAAGCAAATAGGATAAAAAATTTTAAAAAGAGTATTTACAGCAGTGAAGGTCTAAATTGTGTGCATACTGAGTGAGAGCAAAAAGAAAATGAGGTCTGTTTTTATTTGAGTTTGTTGTGAAAATGGGAGGATCAATGCTCACACTGCTGTTTCCCTTTTGAATGCCATTTTTTTTCATCGTAACATATATGCATGGAAACACCTTCTAAGACTCTTCCTCTGGTCTTCAAATCATTACCTTAGGGAATGTAAATTCCTTCTCTCTCAAATGATCTTAAACATTTGCTGCTAATGTCTTCTCTGTGCTACAGAGCCAGCTTGTATCTCCTCTTCTTGACGGTGATGTAACTGCCAAGTCCCTCACTGCTTCACACTTACATCTCCCCTGCTGCTTAGTGTAATACTTTGTACATCATAAATATAATAAAAGGAAAGTTTGTGTAACTGCAACCTATATATTACAAAAGTTATTACTGATGTTGGTTATCTTGCACTAAATGAGCTGGTTTATTTACCCACTTTTTTCATTTTGTGAGTCAGGGAACTGTGTCTCCCACACACTCACCTGCTGTTTGATTTACGGCACACTGAGTCCCATGAAGACTTTCCACAATCTGTGCTCAGGCACCCCTGTAATCGACTCTCCAATCAATCTTAGTTAGAAGCTAGAGGAGTAATAATAAAGCGTGCAAGAGCCAAGACAGGGAATAAAAATGTATAAAAGAAAGACATTCTGTGTACTTTCAATATGTTTCTTATGCTAAACATTCATTTCTGAATGCAGTTTCTAAGTGTCTCCCTGAAGACTGCATATTTCACTGTGGAGTAATGTGTATCAATTACTTTCCCTTAAATGAAAAATTGGAAGGTGCTATACTGACTTTACAGACTAGGATAGATCTCATACAAATAATTGATATCGCTTTTGATTACTGCAAATTCTTTCTTGATAATTAAACTTTTGGTAATTATTTTTGATTCTGATGAAGTACAATGTTAAAAAATGTCCATCTTATCAATGAAGAACTCTCACCAAGGGGCAAAAATCATGATTTTTGGATATAAGTGTGGGCTCTGTAATCAGAATAAATTTTTTAGACTCTTCGCTCTAGGTAGGCTCATGGGCAATTTACAACCTCATTGGCTGTCATTTTTCATAAATCTGATAATAGGGACAGTAATATCAACCAAGAGTGTGGCTGTGGAGATAAAAAAAGAAATAAAATAGGTGATGTTTTCACACTACCTGGCACATAGAAAGTAATGAATAAATATTTTTTTCTATTTATCAGTGGGTATTGAGTTAAGCATTCTTGCCACAGTCTCTAATGCATTTCAAGTAGTACAGATACACATCTTTTCTGTGCCCTCTCACTGCTTGACATACTGGAGTATTTATCAATGCTGGAGCTACTGCACCTCACATGTGACCTTTATTAAATGGATCACATCACTTATCCATAGTTCTTGCTTGAGAATGCCCCTAACAGCATGGCAGGAAGCAATTAAGAGGCCAGTGCAGAATTCTTCTCATGAAAAGAAATGCCTGTGTTCAGAAAAATGTCCAATGAATATGGATGTGTATAGAAATAACATCCTCTGGGCTTGGCTTGAAGGGCTGGAAAGAAAAATACATCTGAAGGGAGAGAAGAATAACAAGAGAGAAAATCAAGTCCGCTGAAGTTTTCTGCAGAAATACATAGCTGAGGACTTTTTAAGAAAGGAGAATACTTTATATTTGCTTTATTGCTAAGCTATGGCATATATTTTCTCTTAGCCTAAAATGATACTAGAAAAACATGCCAAGAATTTTAAAGTCTTAGAAGCAGGGATGCACTTCACATTTGGCTAAATGTACGGCATAGAGAAGGCTACAGGCATTATTAGAAGTGCAACTATTATTAAAATAGGAACAAGAAAGTGATAAAAGGCAACCTGGGAAATGAGAATTTAAGCCACAAGTAGACATCTCACACTGGGTATTAGATTTTTCACAGGACAAATGTGGGCATTCAAGCCAACTGTATTTAAATTAAATAATTCAATGTCAAGGCGACATCGGATCCTGTGTCTTCTTAGTACCATATTAATTACAGGATATTATACTCTTCAAAAACATGTTTTAACTTAATCACATGTGCCACTGATTTAATGTTTATTATCAGTCTTTCTGTAGACAGGTAATACAGTTGTAGTAAATATCTTGCCTATCCTTCTGAGCAGGCTTAGAGAATCTTGCACATCTCTTGTATTTTCTGTTTCTTAGAGAATCTTGTTCATCTCTGTTTCCCCTTTCTGGATAGGCACGTCACATCTTTTCAGTAATAACTGTATTTTGACAACAGTTTTAAAGGTTTCTTCCACAAAGGCAACACAACGTGTAGAGTACTGGAACTGGGTGATACCATGTACATGTTTCTTAGGAGTTAATCTTTCCCCAGTTCAATTATATGCTTATACTATGAACAGTTATATTTCGACAATCAACTTGTGCCCTCAGCACACGGCTTTGATAGAACTGGATACCGTCAGGAGCAGAGCTGAGCCAGCAGGTGTTGGAGCAGCGGTCAATTAAAACAACAAGCCAAACTGAGAGCAAAGCCAAGACGTTCACCGCCTCCTGCCAGAGGGTAAGAGGCTAACGCTTGAGAAAGGAATAGCTCCTCCCCTGATCTACATTTTCCCGTGGAACAGCATCAGGGGCAGCAGGGACATCAGGACAAAATCAAATCGGTAATGCCTTCTTTGAAATTGTTGAAATATACACAACCACTTGTTGAACAATTCCTCTGAGAACTCACTGTTTGGCAAAGCCATTTATTACACAATTATGTTGAATCTACAGATTGTACTTGAGACTCAACTCTGTCTCCTGCAGGTTTTGTTTTTTTTTTTGTCTTCAGTCCTCTTCACTGAGATAAAATCAAGTCATAATTAATTTTTTTCCCTTTGGTGCCTGTTTAATAGTCTCAAAGGAGCCAGGTTTAATGGGTTTTTGTCAATTCACCTGGGATCCTGATTATAGCAGCATACCGTGTCAGTGAAGAAACTGTTAAAGTTTTGGTTGTATCTCTCTTCTTCCCCCAGACATATTTTATAAATTCACACTATAATTTAATGAGTGTAATCTTTCTAGAAGAGTAAAGAACCAAAATAACACCATCTGTGTGTGTCTTAGGAAAAAAGTAGCCTGTACTCGTAAGGCTGGTGGTAGACTGTATGACGTCACACTGAAGTCTCCTTAGATGAATGCGTGAATAGCCGCATTGGTAGAAAAACAATGATAATAGACATTCTGTGTAGATGTGTATAAAGAACATTTTAAAAATATTAAGCATAGGAGATCCCTAGGTTGGTTGATAAAATGCTAATTGTGGGTCTTTGAAAGACAAGAAGCTAACGTGTTCGTGATTTCATCATTCTGGAATACCAGACACCCTGAGAATGCCAATGTATGAGAAATAAAGCAGCTCAACATTATTTGGGGGCCTAAGGAGGAGATATTTTAGCTAAGTTTATTAGAGTGTTAATTTTTTAAAGAAAACCTGAGAACCTGCTATCCATCAGCAGAAGAGGAAAAAAAATGCCTCTTGAGTCTATGTTAAGATCAATGGTTTAAAATGACACCCTACACTGGTAAGAAGCCATGGCAGCAACATATTAGCTAGACCTAAGCCTTCTCTCCATTGTGTGTGGCATCTGCGTCGATGCTCTCCCTGAAATGTATGAGCTGGAAGGGTTCCTGGGGAAGTCAGAGGATGGTAGAAATCACAAAGTGAGATAATGAATGCTCTCTTCCCTTTTTTTAAGTTATTACTTTGAAATACTGTAGATGTCAAGAAGTAGAGGACACTATACATCAAGTCCTGTGTACCTTCCACCCCAAAATTCTTGTGGGGAGATCTCGTCCAGCTGCAGTACGGTACCAATGCCAATTACCAGCACATGGGCCTCCGTATAATGCTGTTGAGTAGACTACAGTCCTTATTCAGATTTTAAAACTATTTTACATGCATTACTCTGCGTGTGTGCTCACGTGTTCATAGTGCTTACCAATTCCATCATATATATGAGCTCTTCCAACAACCACAAGGGAACTCCCTCATGCTAGACCTTTACATTTACAAGTCTATGCCTAGTCCCTGTTTCCAGACAAAGGACTCCACCATTATAGTTTCCAGAATGTTTTATTATATTACACAAATGAAAACATATGGTATCTAACCTTAGAGATTAAGTTTTCCACCAATAATGATGTCCTGGGAATTCATCTAAATTACCACATGTATCCTGTTTGTTTCTGTCATTGAGGAGGGTTCCATGGCATGGATGTAGCACAGTTATTTAAACATTTACCCACTGAAGGACATTCAAATGCTTCCAGTTTGGAACTACTATAAAAATCTGGTATGAAGATGCATGTAGCGGCTTTAATGTAAATGTATGTTTTCACTTCTCTTGGCTAAGTGCTCAGGAATATGACTGCTGAGTTATGCGTAATTTTATTAGAAACTGCCAAATTATTTTTCAGAGTGCCTGTACCATTTTATATTATCACCAGAAATGTTTGGATAAATAACAACTTCATACTGTAGAGCACAGGGAACTATATTCAGTATCTTGTAGTAACTTATGGTGAAAAAGAATATGAAAACGAATATATGTATGTTCCTATATGACTGAAGTACTGTGCTGTACACCAGAAATTGACATAACATTGTAAACTGACTATATTTCAATAAAAATATATAAAGAAATGTATGAAAGTTCCAGTTTATCCATTTTCTCATCAGCATTTGGTTTTGTCATATTTTTTAAAAAAATTAAATACTTGAATAAAGATGTGGGGATATCTCATAGGGGTTTGAACTGGCAGATCACTAATGGAAATGATACCAAGCATATTTTCATGTGTTTATCTGCCATTCACATCTCCTTTTTGGTGAGATGTCTATACATGTCTTTAGCTGCTTTTCTAACTGGATTTTTTTTAAACTTAGGTTTTGAGAGTTCTTTACATATTCTAGATAAAAGAGCTTTCCCAGATATGTGATTTGCCATGTTTCATCCCAGTTTGCTGTCCTGTTTTCTCATCTTCTCTAAAGGATCTTCCACACAGGTGCTCCTTTTAATAGAGCAGATTTTTATTCTGTTAATGAATAGGGAAAAATATTTCAAAGCAAAATGAACTACATTTGCACCCTGAGTTTGTGGAGCTGTTTACATAAGTAACCAAATCACAGTTTATTTTATTACAGCAATGGAAAAAACATTCCACTTTCCAAATAATTGATTTATACAGACCTTTTAGAAAACAACCCATTCATAAGCAGGAGGATTCTACTCAAAATAACTAAACTGGAACAAAACTGCAGTATCTTTCTTTTCCTGAACACAAATATTTTGACTTTCACACTTTGAGTCAATTAAAATTAAAAGAAATTAATGCCCCAAATACCCTTTCATATATTTTGTCTCCAAGTCAATATTTTGACATTTGTATGGGATGTGCAAATAGATGTATCCAAGATTTTTTATTGAAGTTAAGACTTAATAATAATGTGCAAATCTTTGTAAACAATATTTTTTAATTTTTCTACTTTTAACTTAGTTTTAATAAAATTGAGTTTCTTATGTGACAATAAAGAAAACATGATATATTTACTTACAATAATGCACAAATTAAGATACTATCCCTAACATTACTATCAATTATCCTTTCCTTATGATAAGAAAATATTAAATTTTCAAATTTCTGGTGTATATTTGATTGTAATTCACTTTAATTTTAAGATAGCTGATGTTCTCATATTGCTTTTCCCTTTTGCAATATTATGTCATCTTAGATAAAACAATAAGGATTTATTTCTACGATACCTTAGTTTATATTGCACAATTGAGCTGTGGTGTGTTTCAAAGAATCAGACTGTATTAGTTGGAATGCAGATTTTGAAAATGCTGCTGTCCGTCTGATAAGAACCACTGGCCCCTCTTGGTGGTAACTGATGCAGGAAAGCCTATGGTCCAGATGGAATACAAGGGAGGGCCCACAGGCTTCTGACCAGAGAAGCTACCATCTACGATTCTAGCAAAGATGGAGAAATCAAGAAGTCTACCATGGGAGGACAGTCTACAAATACCATTTCACAGCATTAGTTTATTAATGGCTGTAAACATCAGGTTTCCAAAGATATTGAACCTACCTACTCAACTCAATACTCTCGGAAGTATCAGAGTCATTGACAGCTGCTCTGTGGAACAAGATCTTGGTGGTGAAATAAATATGTTGACTCTTTTCTTAGAAAGTATACTTTAAATGTGTAAATCCTCACTACTGACAATGGAATCTTTTGGGGTCAAAGCTATAGCTGAAGACTGATGCTTAACTGAAGAAGACTTTGACAAACAGAAAGTCTGATTACAGATCTCAAGTGCAGGGGTCAGAAGGCTGCTATGTGTTAGAACAAGAGAGCCAACTATAGCCTCTGTGCTGCTTGTAAACATGCTCAACGTACTTTAAAAAACTATCAGGTCAAACTTGATATTGATTCTCTCCCAGAAAGGGTTGACTTCCATGCGTTCATTAGTTGTGCCAATTGGAAAAAGGAACGCTGACCTGTTTTGTGGCATTCTATCTAGACTCTGCGGAGAAAGCCAGTCACTGTGCCGGGTTAGACAAGTCACAGATGCTTGCCCTCACCTGATGGGTGATCATCCACACATCTCTAGTACTCAGAAACTTCTGCAAGACTTCTTCAGAGGAAGACAACTGACAAGCACATCAGCGCCTATGGAGCTGTTGCTCATGACACATCTGCCCAGGCAGTGATCTTATCTAGGGACAAATGTGACCGTGTTGATGATTTGCTGCTCTTGGAAATCACTCATTTTTTCCATTGGTATTGAGACTCTTGGTGGATCACAAACACCATGATCAGCCACGGTATCAGCGTGCTCACAAAGCAGACACAGACCTTCACAACTTGCTCAGACAACCAGCTCAGCGCACTTATCTGGATTATAAAGTGGATGTGCCCTGACACCCTGCTTGGCAAGTTCCAATTCACAGGCACACTCTTGTTCTCTGTGGCATATCTCAGATCACAGCATGGGGACCACAGCACAGGAAAAGCAAACAAGGCTGCCACCACCGATGACAAGGGTCTTTGAGCGAGGAAGACACCAAGGGTACAATTCAGGAGGCTAAGAAACACGAAGCAGAGAGACAATATGTCCTCTGAATATTCTCTTAAATCCTACATCTTCAACATGAAAGCCATGGCTGAATGTAAATAATATCAAAGGCAATGTCAATGATGAGGACACACAGAAGGTTTTTGACAAGTGTAATGAAGTCATCCATTGGCTTGGTAAGAATCATATTACAGGGAAGGAGATACTTGCATATCAGCAGAAAAATTTGGAGAAAGTCCACAAACCCATCATTACCAAGCACTAACATAGTACAGAAGTGTACCAAGGAACACACCTTGGTTCTTCCCTGGGGCAGAGATCTCCCACCTGGAGTTGCTTGTTCTGGATTCACCATCTAAGAGACCGCTCATGCCAACAAGAGCACTGAAGCATAGCATCATTCCACAATTAAGGAAAATGAGGAAGCCACATTTGTAGCAAACTCGGGGACTGTTAAAAATGTAAAGCTGATATATTACATTTTTTAGCACTCTCAATACCTGGTTGAGCACACAGGGAAATGAAGTAACAGTGTGGTTTAGCAGTACCGTATAGCAAGCTAGAAGAAGACTCAATGTCCTAAATGAAAACTAGTTAAAACTTGCACAGAAAGTTATAGTAAGGAATACGAGAGAAAAACCCCAGTCAAAGAAAAACAACCACATACAATTCACATGCAACTCCTCTATTTCACATTGTAATTCACAACTGCTGTACTTCAAAATGCCCCCTTTCCAAACTGATAGGGAGTCAGTTCATAGGATGTTGGCTGTTCCCTTTATTTTTAAAGATAAAAATAAAGAACATATAAAACAAGAAAATAAAACAAAGACGGGGGTTAAACAGATAATTGTAATCACTATCATAGTTATTTTTTCTGTTAGTAATTTGCTGCTCAAAAAAAGGAGCAAATTGATACCAAAGATAAAATTAAGCATTTATCATCTTTTTAAGTGGCACTGGCTTCCCAGATTTCCTCCTTTCCTGAGCCTAATACATTTGACTGATGAATTAAACACAAAATACCATCAATTAAAAAAAAAGAGAAGATACTGTCATACATTCATCTTATTTATGGATTCATTACTTCTGGGTGTATAAGGAAATCAAGAACTGCAAAGATATGGAAATGGAATGCACTGGATACACACAATCTATCAGGAAAGTGACTTTTAAAATTTATTTATTTTTATTCTGAGCTGTGAAATTACCCTGCTTTGCTGCCCTTGACATCAGATCAATAAATAACAGCTTAACGACATTAGGGCTTTGCTCTCTGTGGCTGAACTGCAGGCGGACTGTTTCTCATCTGCTTTGGGTACTCTATCAGTTTCATCCACTGTAAGGAGAACAAATGGGAGCCGTGTATGCATGTATGTATTCACACACAACTCAAGCACATGCCAATAAGCATATTTTAATTGGACAGAAACTGCACCACTAAAAAAGTAAGTTTATCATCACTGGAATACACAGACATCGACTTAGCACAAAGCATCAAGAATAGAAGTCATTTTTTACTGTCTCTCAAAAATTTTTTTCTACATCCTAACCTAGGTGCTATTTTTCTTGCAAAACTCAGGCTGCACCTGGACATATGCTAACTATAGTCCAGGAAGAACACGAAAATGGGGGGGAAATTTCATGACAAATATATAAGACATACAGAAATGTAAGGAGTACTGACATCTATAATCTGAAGATACAGAGTATTAAAAGAGCTGACCCTTGACTCTTTAGTATGATCCATTCCAGAGGAACAAGAAATCATGACAGTATCAATAATAATCATTAAATTTTCTTAATGGTTGAAACTGACAAGCAATGTGCTCGCCATCTCCATTTCACTTCACACACACACACACACCCATGGGCCAGTATTCCTGTGTTTGCAATGTATTGTACTATAGAAATCATAATGCCCATACTTAAGTGACTCTCCACCACTTTCTCACCAATCCCGAACTCTGAGCTTTGGGAATTTTTTTGTGAGGTAGGAGGTTGTCTCCTTGCTTCCCCACTCAGCCATCACTGCTCAGGTTTGGTTGTCTGCCTTGGGTATTGTCAGGAATCAGGGAAACATTCTCCAGAGCTCCAGCCACCCCAAAGATGATATTCTTCCATTCTTGCCAGGAATACTCACCTTTCTCTCTCCTCTACAGGTTTTCCCTGTAATGTTGCCCCATCAACATTTTGTTTGTTGGTTTTTTTCATAGTAGGTGCTCATATCTTATGAGAATCAAAAGACATCAGCAACCAGCAATTCAAGGAACAAAGAGAGGTTTGACTTCCATTTAAAAACAAACAAAAAAAACCCCCAAAACAAAACAAAAACAAAGTAATGAAAATAACCCCCTTAAACAATGCAAATGTTCACACACGGTCACTCCCTGTTGATCACACACAACAATTCAAGCTGGTCTGACAGCAGAGTCAGAGTTCCCAACCAGAACAAACTGAAGATGATAGAACATTTGCTTAAAAACACAGACTCAGAAGTCAGACCTCTAGCTTCAGTTCCCAGCTTCACCATGTGCAAGCTCTGTGACCTTGCAAAGGTTGCCATGTCTCAGTTTTCCCTGTAAAAGTTGATAATTATTTGCTGAGAGAATTGGTCTTCTTGGTTTCCTGTGATAATTAAATGAAATGACACCTATGAAGAGCTTACAGCAGTGCTCGGAGCCATGGAAAGACATACAAATGCTTAAATGACTTGTCCAAAGGGTATTTACTCTCCAGGACTTGGAAATAATGCAATTCTGAAGTCCAGGTTCAAAAGTTACATAGTTCTATATTCAGTTATACATAGATAGTTATGTAATTCAAGATGGGGATCACTCTCACTTACATACTCTAGAAATTGGGAGACGTGTGAGTTCCTGTTAATCTCTCAGGGTGTTATGGCTTCTACTTGCAGGATAACCACCATTAACTAGTTTAAGAAGGAAATAGATCTAACAGAAGATACTGAAAGCCTGAAAGCCAGACTCCCGTTGGATTCCCCGACATTGCCTGCGTATTGATCACTCTGAATTGACGTCTCCTATAAATCCAGCTGATTGGCAGACAAGCCATATTCCTGCCACCTGGTCTCACTGAAGAATAGAGAGCAAGTCATACCCCTGCCTGGAGAGACAAGATTCTTCATAGGTGTAATTCCTCATGCCTAGGAAGGGCTTGGAAAATGTCCAGAGGCCAAGATGCGTGATAAATTTCCAGAACATTTATAAGCCTTCAAATCTGGTTTCTATTCGACTCCAGGGCAATTTCTCATATTAGTCCCCACCTGTGGTTTGGGATATCTAACTGCCACTGCCTCTCACAGAACAGATTGCTGAATACATGGGTCATCCAATAAATGTTTTTATGAAGCCATTTGTGCCAACACATGTTTACAAGCTATTTCACAACAAACTGATTTTTTTTAAAGCTGAGGGATACTATCCTGGAAATAATATAACTACATGTACTTCTGTTTACATCATAAACTCCCCCACTGCTCTCCCTCCCTAAAGCCAGGTACCTACGTTACCCTCCTCACTGAAAATGAACACCGTGATTTTGCCTGAGTAACACTGGCTTCTGAATTCCTGTTGTCATAGGTCATGCTCAGAAAACTGAGAGAGTGGCCAAGCATCTTTTTTCTTTCTTTCATTAAAAGTGATCACCCATATGTCTCCCTTGCTCACAGCAGTATACGCCTCTTTTCCTTACCCTGGAACAATTACTAGCAAGTGTGGAAAAGCAACCACAAAACTGGCCATAGTGGCTTTTCTTGACAAAGGCTGGGATTGGTGAAGACATGTTTTTAAAGGGTAAGGATCTAGAAAGGAAAGCTCTCTTTTCTTTTCTTTCCTTTTCTTTCCTTTTCTTTCCTTTCCTTTCCTTTCCTTCTTTCTTTTCTTTTCTTCCTTTCTTTTCTTTTCTTTTCTTCCTTTCTTCCTTCCTTCTTTCCTTCCCTTCTTCCTTCCTTCCTTTTTTGTCTCCTTTCTTACTGCATGGAGTAATCACTGTATAGACATTATCTAGCCATAAAAAAATAAAATAATGCCATGTGCAGCAATATGAATCGTCCTGGAGATTATCATGCTAAGAGAACTGTCAGACAGAGAAAAACAAATATATGATTTTACTTATATGTGGAAGCTAAAAAAATATATACAAATCAACTTATTTACAAAACAGAAACAGACTCACAGACATAGAAAACAACCTTCTGGTTACCAAAGGGGAACAGCAGTGGACAGATAAATTAGGAGTCTGGGATTAACATCTACAAATTATTATAAGAGAGATGAACAACAAGTCCTGCTGTATAGCAGAGGGAACTATATTCAGTATCCTGTGATAACCTGTAACAGAAAAGAACCTGAACAAGAATGTAAATATGTATATAACTGAATTGCTTTGCCATATATCTGAAACTAACACAACACTGTAAACAGACTACACTTCAGTTAAAAAAATAAAATGAAAAACAAAACAAAGAAACCAAAATAAATTGTAGGGCAAAAAAAGCTTAAGAAAATCCCGAAAGGGTACATGTAAACTTATTGAGAAGCCCTTAAAGCCTTCTACTACAGGGGTTTTTTAGTTATTTAGCAAGATTTTTGGAATGTACACAAAATATTTGCAAGGTATTGAAGTGAATATACAAATACAGAAACCTCAGTTCTTAAATTTTGGCCTTTATTGAATTCACGATTAGTGGTGGATGGATCACGTTGAGAAACTGACATCTATGTAATGAATAACGCCATGCCAGCAGTCGGATCATAAGGGGGAAGAAATCAGTTCTGACTGTGGTCATGGAGGTGAACCAAAGCTCGTGGGATAAATGAGCATTTGCCAGGCAGAAAAATGGGGGAAGATGAAGCGGTTCTGAGAAAACGTTTCAGAAACTATAATGGATGAGATTGTTAAAATACAAATAGGATCTTCACTATGAGTATAGCAGGATGGGTTCTAGGGACTAAGCTAAGGGATTGGGGAGGGATTAGGAAGTGTTGCTTGAGAGGTTGGCCGAGGCGAGTTGGGAAAGTGCTTTGATTTCTACATCTTAAGCACGTGCTGATGAGAAGAATGACTGGATGCTTAAACACATGCTGTGTTTACCCTGACAGCATTTTCATGTTTTTAAAGATCAAGCCTAATGCTTGTAATAACATCAACACTGATCAATCTCTATTACAATGGAATAAACCAGTTCATATATGTCATCTATCCTTCTTAAACGATGTCCTATAAATATTTAACATTTATTTTAAGCATCACTTTTTTTTTCTTTCAGTTTCACGTTTCACTGTTTATAGCTTCAACATTCTAAGTGTGTGTGTGTGTGAGAGAGAGAGAGATGTGTAATGGTTCAGGATAAAAATATTGCAGGACTTGTTTTTTAAAATAAGAAGTCTTGGTTCCTGTTCATTTTACTTTATATCAAAGACAGAGGCCAATAATATTCATTATTATGGCAGTCATGCTTTTACACTAATTAACCAATGAGAAAAATATGCCAAGTGCCTTGCAGACATCCTCAGAGTGTTTCTATGACCAGATCTCACGTGTCCTACCACTCACTCTATTCCTCACCAGTCTTTTCACTGCTTTGCACAAGGGGTCATACCTTTTTCCATCAGAAACAAAGACCATACAGAGGGTCAAGCAGTGAATTCAAAATACCATTGACTGTAAAAATGAAAATATCAAAATATTTTGCTACAAAGTGATGCTATCATAGTTGCTTAAAACGGAAAATGTCTTTTAAAATTTTAAGAAAGCTAGTTGATAGCATCATGGGCAAAATCATGTCACACAGAGAGACTAAAAACAGGAACTAATAAGACAGTGATGACAGCTAAAACTAGTGATACCGAATTGTCCTTAAGGAGTACAGTCAGATGTCTGAGGGAGACAGAATGTGGGGGAAAAAAAGCAAAACAAAGTCCAGCAGTATACTATTAGAGGATGGTGATATACAACAGGAATCATTGTTTTTCAAGTGACTCAAAACTATAAAAGCAAAATTCCAATTAAATATAACGACAATGGAAAATAAAACTAGTTTTATCTAGATAGCAATTAAAGGTGTATGTTTTATATTGTCCCCAAGATTCTTAATTATGGCCATGTGAGACAGGAGGGAAGAGAGCAGGGCACAGCCTTTGAAAGGATGACACAGCAATTGAAGATTCCACCCCCAACAGACCGTAAGTCCCAAGACGGTGGAAGATCTGACTCCTCCTAGGAGACCTTGAGCCTCCTTGTATGCTCACTGTAATGTGTCAGCATGCTAAATGAAACTCACAGGTGCCATGACAGCTCCAAGGCTGATCATAAAAGGCCAAGAAGTGGGCAATGGCCCAATTCCTGGGAATCTTTGCCTCTACCCCAAAATAGCTGGAATTGTGCTTTTACTCATTAGCATATGAATTTACTGAGCCCATAAAACTACCTACCCCCGCACCTCATAGTCACTCTCTCTTGCCTTCTGAGACTGCCCACACTCTGTCTATGGAATGTGCATCTCTCTGAATAAATCTGCTTTTACTCAACTATGGCATGTTCTTGAACTCTTTCCTGGGCTAAACCATGGACCCTCACTTGGCAGGGCACATCCCTTGGACTCACCGGAGACCTGGGCCATGGCCATCCTCTCGTCCCGCATTTTCCTGTGTCATGTGGACTGGTATTTCCATGATTACTATGGCTTCTGACTTTATGATTCTGATTCCTTGTAATTTTACATCCCAGCTAAGCCTCATGTGCTTATGATTTCTCTCTGTGCTTAAAGCTCAGTCATTTGTCCATTTCACATACACGTATTTATACACACATAGCCTGAGCGGGGCAGGGGTTCTAATCAGTGATTTAAGGAACTCTGTTAAGCATCCCTTCTTACAAGTCCTTCGGTTACATCACTGACCCTAGAAATTCCTAACGCCGTCCTTCCCATAGGTGTCAGCTTCTCCTCAAGTCCTATTCATTTGTAATGGAAATGGCATTACCATCCCGTTGCATCTCCCTCCACCCATGACTAAAGCAGTGCTCTATCTTATGATGCCAACCATGAACTTTCCCTAAACATGACAGTTCTCTTCCTAAGAAGCATTTTTTTTTAACTTTGGCTGTTTAGATATATTTCCAAACTCTACACTGCTAAGCTCTGTGTTATGCCCATGTCTGCATGCTATATTTCTGCCTTAGAATTTAATTGGGAGTCTAACCTCTCTGTGGGTAAAGCCAGCAATATCTCCCCACACCCAGGTATTGTTGTCATCATTTCACTTCATTTCAACCTGTTTTACCAAACACCTGAAGGAGTTTATTGGTGATGGTTTAAAAATTGTTGCTATTCCTGCTGCTAATGAACGCTATTCTAAGGAGGATGTGTGAACCTGCTCTTTCCATGCTGCAGTCCTTTATTATTTAAAACCTTATTTGTAAGTAAGTTTTTATTTATTATTCACTTGAGTGAGGACTCTGGGCAGTGGCAGTTGCTCTTTCAGACCCTATAAAGAGGAATCCTCGCAAATCTTCCCCACTAACAGAATAGAGTTGGAATTCTCAGTTCACGTGTCCTCGGAAACAAACTTGAAATATAAAAGGTGATTTAAATCTGGCAATGCTAATGCTTAGGTCAGGACTCTGAGATGTTTATTTGAGCTGCAATCCCAAAATGGCCCTAGGTGACCATGACTGTGAACATATTCAAGATAAATGACCAAGTTTTCAAACGGCTGTATCTGTAAGGCCCAGGGAAACAGAAACTAATCACTGCCCTCTTCACAAAGAAATTAGTTGATTCGTTAAGTCAGGTAAAACTGCAAAGCCTTGGGAACTAGAACCTCGGGATCTATCAAATGGTACATTGCTGAATAAATCACTTATCTGATCTACGGATCAAAAATCTAGGGCTGGTTTTATTTGACCTTCTCACTTCTCATGGGTGAGTAGTGTGAGTAAATGAGATAGGGCAAAAGATCGGTTTTGAATTTATTGAAATAAACATCCTATATCTATTCTAGGAACTATTTCAAGAGATGGATTTCAGAACCTAGACTCCTCCGTTGCCTGCTGTGTGACACGCCGCAGTGTAATGTCTTGGAGTCTTCCCTTTGCCCTGGGGCAGCACTGACCAATATTTTTTCAGGCTGTGACACAGTTACATGCTTCTCAGGGCACATTGTAAAAACAAACAGAACTTCTCAGTTGGAGTTGCCGTAATATTAAGGGAAATTGCATTTATAGACCCTCTGCCATGCAAGAGGTGTCATGGAAAGCTTTTTACACCTATAATTACATTTAGCACTTTCCAAATTCTGTGCAATGGTTATTCCTTCAGAGCAAATCAGGGGATAGACCATTTGAATAGTCAGCCTGAGTTTTCTGCTTTACCAGTTGTACTATGCTCAGAAAACTCCCTTAAATTTTATGATCAGCTGTGAGGCTGAGGTTTTGCCATCTGTCACATGGACGGCTACGCACTTCCTCCCCTCACCGCTCAATTGTTAATTTGCATTCTTTGTCAAAGAGGCCGGTCTTCCTAAATTGTTATTGGGTCTCTAACTGAGAATTGGTTAAAGTAAAGAACTGGCTTGAACTTCCAAGCAGGATCCATTTCTCAGGAATGTATTCTATCTTCAGTTCAATTCCATGTAGGCAAATTTGCAGGATAAAAATTATATCATACAAGTGTGACCTCGTGAACAGTCATTATCACAAATAACAGAGGAAAAGCGTTAGCGAGAAAAGAAAGCAAAATAAAATGTGGGTGAAAGAGGAAGACTGTATATACACATGAAGGACAAAGATTACTGCTCAGCAATTCTGACCATGATTTTACGATCAAGGTCATCAGCCAGTCTGGCCCTGCTACACACAGGATCGTGGGCACGGAGTTGAACAAGCTTACGTGCTGCTCATCTTTCTGCCATGCAGACAAATCCAATGTGACCAGCCAACGAATTAGTTAAGACTTTTGAAAGCTGGAATAGTCACAGCTCTGTACAGCTTGGTTTAATATAATTTGACTTTACCATTTCTTCTTCAAACTCTGCACGTTAACATGGGGTACCAAGAAAGCTTCAAGTCATAAAAGACAGTATCTCCTATTTCTGACAAAGCTGATGAGGTTCTGGTCAGATAGGTGCTCTACTGTCCTTTGATGAAACGAGATACAGTGTATAAAACAGCCTGAGCAGACGTACTCTCCTTCTTACTGCTGAGCCGCTGCTTCTTGAAACCCGATGGCGCAGCACGGCCAGGCGTTCGATACGTGACTCGTGCTCAACGTGCTGTCCTAGCAAAGCAGAAGCTGCGTGAGGTAGAATAATGGTTTTCCAACCTGGGACTTAGTGAGCCAGGTTATGCCGAATGCTCGCAGCCATTATTAAGTATATTACATATAATCCTTCTAGAATCTCAGTGAGGCAGGCATTACTTTTCCCTCTTGATGGATAAGAAAATTAGACTGCTGAGTTTGACGTCTGTTACAACGATACATCTTATGGAGTCAGTAGCAGAACTGCTGTTTGAAAGCCTATGGATCTCATTCTGAACCACTATAATACACAAAAGCATTTGGAGAGCCAAGCTATACTCACAAACAAGCTACTGTTCCTAAAAAATATTTCCAAAAGCATTTTTAGTCTTGTTATGTTTTCTTTGACTTATTACAGTCACTGTTTTCTATTTTATAAAATTTGGTGTGAATAACATGTTTTTTACATAAGTACAAAGATGTTCACTAACGCTGACTGTCCATGTGTTCCATTACACTGGACCTATTATGTTGTATGACACTTCTAAAATATGACTAAATATTTAAGCCAGAATTAGAGAAAATGAAAAGTCATAATATGCATTCTAAAATATGGACTACATTTAAAATTCTAATTAGATTTTCATCAAGTTGATGTCAATATAATGCCATTTCTCTTAATTAGATATTAATTTTAGCTAATACAGAATCCAAATATTTTCATAGACCCATACATAATTAGAGTTAAAACTGACATTACAAATCTAAAGTTAATTGAGTCACAGTATTTAATGCTTAGAAAATGATTATTTTTTCAAATTCATTGGTTTTCTTGTTCTAACAAAATTATCTGGTATATGAGAATATACTAAATACCACTAACCATCAGGGAAATGCAAATCAAAACCAAAATGCAATATCACCTCACAATTTTTCAGATGGCTGTTATCAGAAAATAGCAAAAAATAACAAAAGTTGGAAGGATCTGGCAAAATCGGAACCCTGGCATACTGTGGGTGGAAATGAAAAATGGCCCAGATGCTTTGGAAAACAGTATGGAGATTCCTTGAAAACTTAAAAATAGGATTACCACATGATCCAGTAATTAATCCCGCTTCTTAGTATTTATCCAAAATAACTGAAATCAAGATTGGAAAGAGATACTCAAGGACTCAAAGACTGTTCAGTGAGCTCTCCCATGTTCACTGAAGTACAAGAGCCCAGATGAAAAAACAACCTCAATGTTCACTGACAAGTAAGTGGATCAAGAAAACGCCACATATACTTGCAATGAAATACTGCATGGCCTGAAGGAGTGAACCCTGCACTTTGCAACAACGTGATGAAGTTATACTGGGTGAAACAAGTCAGTCACTAGGGGACAAATACAGCATGATTCCACTTAAATGAGGCAAATCAAATAGTCAAATTCATAGAAGAAAGTTGCCAGAGGCTGCCAGGAGGGGCAAATGGGGGAGTTGATGTTCAGTGGGTACAGAGTTTTAGTTATTCCAAAGGAGTAAGTTCTAGAGATCTCCTGTACAACGTAGTGCCTGCAGTTAACAAGGTGGTGTTGTGCACTGCGAAAGAGCTCATGCGAAGTGTCCTTAGACACATGGAAAACAGAACCTCTGGGAGGTCTTGACTATGCCTACTACTCTGATTACGATAATGGTACCACAGGAACTTGCATATGTCTAAATACATCAAACTGCACACATTAAATATGTGCATTATTTGTACGTAAAACCTCAGTAAAGCTGCTTCAAGTAAATCATAAACAAATAAATAAGCAGAACTCTTCCCCATCCTGCATAATAAGAGCCCAGGAAAAAAAAAAAAGTTGAGACATTATATGAAATAATGATGGAGGGTTTTACAGTGAGGAAAGATTATGCATTTACCTTTTAGGTCACGTTAAGGATTTTAATCTTTTTTTTGAAGGGCATTTGGAAGCAACTGGAGAGTCTTAAGAGGGAGAAGAAAAGGAGTGACATCAAATTTTGCTGTTTGAACAAATGATCACTTTGACTGCATTAAGGAGAACAGATTGAATAGTTGCAAAAATTGACCTGGAGAAACTTGTTCAGGGCTGATATAAGCAAAGAGAGGTGAGGGATGATTGGGCCCTGGAATAATAAGTAAAATGCAGAGAAGGAAATTAAATCAAGATATAGTGGTAGAATGACTAAGAGTACTGGGGGATGAATTAGACGTGGGAAATGAGACATCCAAACAGATACTAAGTTTCTGACTTGCACACAAGATGGATGGTGTTGCCATTCATCTAGAAAACTGTTACAGAAGGTGTCGTGGGAGCGATGGTGCTTGTGTTTGCTTACACTGTGTCTAAAGGCAGGCTGAAGCTTCCAAGAATAGAGTTTGTATGGATATAAGGGTCTAGACCTCAGAGGAGATTCAGGATTAAATGTAGAACTGTGAGTCATTGAATTTTAAGGATTAATTAAAGAGTGAAAGATATAATTTTGGAGACAGAGATTGTGTATTGAGCAGAGAACCTAGGGCCAAATCTTAAAGAATCCCAACTTGTAAGATATAAACAGGTGAGAATGGGTCCACAGGACAGAAGGAGAAGTAATAGCTAGATAGGAGTGAGGGTGCCAAGAGGGTGCGGTGTGACTGAAGGTAAGTGAGTGCATTAACCTGAGAAGGAGGAGAAAATCAATGGATGCTGCTCAGGAGTTATGAAAGGAGAAAAATGAATTTTTTGAAAAATTTGCATTGATGGTTATAATGAGATCATAAATCATCAGTCAAACTGAAGTGAATTGATCCATGAGTAAGAAATGATGAGCTCAAGACTGAACAAAGGCGACTTGTTTTGTTTTGTTTTGTTTTGTTTTGTTATTTTTGTTATTTGAAGGTTTTTGTCTTCCAGTTTTACTGAGACATAACTGACACGCAGCACTGGATCAGTTTAAGTTGTACAGCATCCCAATTTGACTTACATACATCATGAAGTGATGACCACAGTAAGTTTAGTGAACATCTCATAGATAGAAAATTAAATAGAAAAAAATAATGTTCCCTGTGATGAGAACCCTTAAGAGTTACTCTCTTAACTTTCATATACAACACAGAGCACTGTTATATTTACCATGTTGTACATTACTTCCCTGGTCCTTATCTGTCTTATAACTTGAAGTTTGTACCTTCTTCATTCAATTCCCCTTTCTCTCATCCCACCCCCTCCTCTGGTAACCACAAACTGATCTCTTTTTCTCTGAGTTTGTTTTTGATGTATAACTGACCTTCAACACTATGCTAGTTCCTGTTACACAACACAGTGATTTAATGTCTCTTTACATTTCAAAATAATCACCATCATAGTCTAGCTACCATCTGTCACCATACAAAGATATTGCATAACTCTTATTGGAAGTTTTCTTCAGAGAAAATAAGAAAGAGATGCGGAGGGTTATAGCTCAGTGGTACAGGGTGTGCTTAGCATGCAGGAGGTCCTGGGTTCAATCCCAGTGCCTCTGTTAACAAATAAATAAACAAACCTTATATACCCCATCCACCCCAAAAAAAGAATTCTAAAAAAAAAAAAAAAATGAAGAGACTGGGATTGGCAGTTTAGGGTGGGTGCTTGTGTGTTTTCTTATAAAGGGATGTGAAAACACTCACGAGCAATGTGCAAGATTCAGTTGAGAGGCAGGTGTTAATAAACACAGAAAGAGAAAAGAAGAATACTTTTCTAAGGTGGTGGGAGGGAGGGATCAAAACATAGGTGGCAGGATTGACTATAGATGAGAAGAGGGGCTTCCCTTTTATGACGAGGTAAGAGTGAAGAAAGCGACAACCAGAAGTAGGTGGGTAACTGCAAATCTCCAACTCCCAGCTTAGCCCTCCCCACTCCCTTCCTTCCTCCCCCTCACCTCTTAATCTTATGTTTGTTTTCTACATCTGTGAGTCTGTTTCTGTTTTGTTTATACTGCATAGCACAAGGAACTATATTCAATATCTTGTGATAACCTATAATGAAAAAGAGTATGAAAAGGAATATTTGTATGTATATGTATGACTGAACTGTTATGAATGCCTGATACTTTGTAACTCATTTCTTTTTCCCCTGCAGACAAGCACCTCTCCTTTCTAGGTAACTTTCTGTAAGTGTTGAGGGGAGTAGGATGCTGCAGCCAAGGTACTCAGGTTCTTAATAACAGCCTATTTTTTTTAATCTCATAGTGTCCTTCTTCTTACAATAAACAGGTATTTAAAAAGAGGTGAGAGTTTGTGTGAAGCTGCGTTAGGATATATTCAAATATGGATTTACACTGTACCAGTGACCAGGGCTCACTACAACGCCCAGAGATGCTAAGACTATGGACCCTGCCAGCATCACTGAGTACCATGATGCTTTCCCTCTGCATCCACCTTCCAGCACTCCATCCCCAAGATAAAACATATATCTCCAAATTTCAGGTGTGTTAGGTTATATCTGAATGGGATTCACGTTCTTTACCACTGGATTCCTGGATCCCATTTAAATCATGGAAATTGTGGCAAGAAAGTGTTTAAACATTCTTGAACATTCTCTGAGCATTAATGAGGTTTTTTTTTCTTTTTTTTGCAGTAGACCGTCTTATTTATATCATCTTATAAAATAAGAAGACCATTGTTTCTAACCTAGAATAATGTTTTAAACAATTTTAGCAACTTTTTACTACTTTTATTAAATAGGATATCATTAAAACATTAGTAGACAGATGTTGAATGCTCTGATTAATTTGATCAAATTTTTAATTTTACATAAATTTTTTTTCTTGGGTTTTTTGGATTTTGTTGTTGTTGTCATGCGTGTATGTTTTTGTTGTTGTTGTTGGTGGTGGTGGTTTTTCATTTGTTTGTTTGTTTTTGGTAAGCTGACCCTCCGGTGGCCCTGAACAGCTGAGTTAGCTTTAAGTGATTTCACAAGCCTTTTTGTACTTTCCTTATTTTATAACAAATGCCTCACCTCACCTCCTTTTTTTCCCCCTTTTCTAAAATTGCTAAAGTTACCATTTTCCTTTCACATCTGTGCCACAACTTTGATTTAGCATCAGCATGAACACGTGGATGAGCTAGAACAGACAGAGGGTGAATGCTCCACACCAGCAGACAGAGAAGAAGTCGCATCCCCACGCGCAGCGTTTGTTATCAGCTCCATCTGAGCAGAACAGAAGGAACATTAACTCCAGCCTCTGCGTCTCACTGATCCTGGGCTGAAACTTTCACACGCAGTGTCGCTTTTGAACTCCGTTAGTCTTTTACGCTCAGGCTGGGAGAAGATTCATTCTCATGCAAGGCCCGGAACTGGTTGCCAATAAAATCCTACCCTGACAAATAAATGGGCTGTAATATAACCTGCTCCAGGGCAGTGAAGTCTCAAGCACTCAAATATGACCTGCCACAAACACAATATGCAGCAATTCCTGCAGAATGTTACTCTAGCACTTGGCTTCTCCCAGATTCCTCCATTCATAAAACTGAAACCTTGGCTCACCTGCCGCAGAATTGCAGTGTTCTTTTGTTATTATTTCTAAGACAAGTTCACATAGGATTGCTGTTAAATTCATCACAAGGTTTCTGTTGGAGCTGCATAAGCGAAGTTTGAGGATTTTTTTGCTATTATTTAGTGTGATAGAGGCTGCCTCTTGTATAACATATGCTCTCCTTAACAAGCCAAAACAGGGAAATTGTGTTTCTTTCATTTGTCTTTGCCATATAAAGCAAAATAATATCACCACCACTGAAGCAGACAGGAGTATCTATTTATCCAAAGTTTGTGACTGTCATTTATCAAAATATGAAATACATAAAAAGGAAGTGTCAGGCAGGTGTAGAAAAGATGTGTATGCTAAGGGGGGCAGGTTAAGAAGATTTGTAACAAATATCCTATAGAATTTTCTTCCTTGCTTTCCTCTCAAGGATGCTGTAAGGATCAAATGTGATAATGTGAGTGAAGTTGTGTTACACATTATAAAGCAATAGACAGAGGCAAGGGATTATTTTTACCAAGTAGAATATGGCCAGTTTTTAATAGATATTATCACTCACTAAGTTGCGTCTCAGCTGTGGATCTGACACCATGGAATACAATAGTATTACAAAAGGGAAGAAGAGTCTGAACACAAAATTTATTACTTAGGGAAATTAAATAGTTTCCCACAGGTATAAAGAATAATGTTTACCGTTCTCTCTGGTAAACCTTTCTGAATAGCTCAATTGCTGCTCATCGCTAGGAAGCATTTTTTCTTAATTGTATCCCACTAAGAAATTCCCAGATACTATCTTACCACAATTTCACTGTTTGCCTGAGTTCTGAACATGAATTCTGTTTAGAATTGTATAATTCAATGTTTTCTTCACAGACAGGTTCAAATGAAACAGGCCCAGTCAATGGGTCCAACATCAACAAACTAGAAACTCACAAAGCACAGACTCATGAGGGAAGAGAAGAGAGAGAAACGGAAAAGAAGAGGATGTGGGGAAATAAGAGGGTCCAGCCGGGTAGGCTTTCTGAGGGTGCGGCCTGTAGCCATGGAGGAGGAGGCAGGGGTGGCTTGTGGGAAGAACGGGGATGAAGGCATGATGACAGATGATGGCAGACAATATGCATAAAGCAACTGATGTGAGGTTTGCGTGAGATCATCTGGTTGCCCGTGTCATAGCTGGATAAGGACATGAGTCCCAAAGGAGATTGGTGAGAGGAAGGATGAAGTAGAAATTACCCAGTGGCCTCAAGATCTTGGAACCTTTTGAAGTGAAACAAAACAACACACACACACACACACACACACACACACACACACAATTTTCTTCTTAGTTTAACTGAAAACAATGTGTGCATTCTTGCACAGATCACTTAACGTCCCCATGTCTTCGTGTTCTCAGTTATATCAGGAAGATGATGATGATGGTAATAATAATAATAATGACAATAAGGATTACTATGAGGTCCTCAGTTAGTAGCTATTACTACTTAGCAATCATTGAATCAGAAGTGAAACAGTGATGCAATGTTTGAGGAAAGTAAAGAAGATTATTTAGAAAATACATATTTCTTTCATTTGTTTCCAGTTACAGTTTCCCAGTTGTAACTGAATCATACAGGAAGCACAGGTCATGAGACTCATTTTACTGGGAAGTTCTTCAAGGACACAAACATTGTATATTAGAGAGAAAATGGTCTTGGTCATTCTAGAAATGTCTTCAAATCTATTCTCTCTCATTTATTTGTGTGGTTTTGAATAAAGTATTTAACTTACTTGAACATCATACAACAATTATATTAATGATACTTTCTTGAAAGAGATGTGAGGAAAAATGAGCTAAGGGTTTAAATAACCATATTCATTAAAAGAACATCATATATTTTACTTTCCTCCCCTCTCTTTCCCTTAGAGAAGCCATAGGAGAAAATGTTACATCACAGATTTCATTTCTATTAGTACCTGAAAGAACAGAAGTCCTGGAAGGAGGGTAAACAGTGGTTGGTATACAATGTAACACATATTCTCTCTCTTTCTTTCTCTCACACACACACTTTTTAAAAATGAAGGTTAATAAGCAAAAGGAGAATGGAAAAGTCAGCTTACAGGCAAATACATCAACCAAATGATCTTTCAAGAAACTGCCTGGTTTCTTAGAAGACAAACTATGGTTACCAAAGTGGAAAGGGGTGGAGTGGAGGGATAATGTAGGAGTTTGGGATTAACAGATTACACACTACTATTGATAAACAACGAGGACCTACTGTATAGCACAGGGAGCTCAATGTCTTGTAATAACATATAATGGAAAAGAATCTGAAAGTAAAGTATATATGTATGTATATGCATAACTAAATTGCTTTGCTGTACACTGGAAACTAACTTTGTAAATCAACTACACTTCAATAAACATACAATTCTTAAAATAAGAAATTTTCTAAAAACTATAAAAATAATCCACCTAAGGACAGAAAACAACAAAACAAGGAATTGTCCAGTTTTGTTCTACATTTTCCTGATATACAGTGGCATATTATTCAACCATAAAAAAAGGACATCCTGCCATTTTCAACAACGTTGGTGAATCTCCAGGGCATTATGTGAAGTGAAACAAGTCAAAGAAAGTAAATACTTAATGATCTGCTATGTGGAATTTAAAGATATCAAACTCACAGACAAGGAAAGTAGAATGATGGCTGTTGGGAGCTGGGGGGCTGGGGGGCATGGGGAGATGTTGGTTAAAAGGTACAAACCTTGAGTTATAAGATGAGTAAGTTCTGGGACTCTCATTTGGAGCCAGTTCCACAACTGCAACTGAATCATATATGAATCATAAGCCACAGGAGTCATTCTACCAGGAAGTTTGTCAAGGATAAAAACTTCATACATTAGAAAGAAATCAACTTAGTCTTTCCAGAAATGTCTTCAACTCTAGGATCTCTTGTTTATTGAGTGGCTTTGTACAAAGTAGTTCTTATTGGTACAAAAGGTGTATGGTTGTATTTTAACTAAAGTACAGCATGATGATCATAGTGAACAATTCTGCATTGACAAAAAAATTAAAAAAAAAAAGAAGATGCCGTGTGTCCCATAATTCTACAAATGTGGACATTTAACTTGATGCCAATGAATATTAAATGTAGACTGGAATTCTTCTGGAAGAATTAAGTAGCCCTCAGCAGAGAAAATGGTCCTGCTTTATTCAAGCAGAAGAGAAAAGCATCTATTTCAAATCTTCATTAGCCTGAAAATTTTGGCTCCTTTTATTTTGGGCAACATTTCCAGACATTACTTCCCTGAACCCTGCTTTTAGCACAGGTTTCTGGAAGAGAGATGCTCAGCAACAGAGAAAACGTTCTTTTCTGTGAGATCGTTAGTTCACGCCCATCTCTGGCAATATTCAGATACTGTTTCTAAGAAAAGCAAGTAGTCTTTAATGCTTTGCATAGGGCAGAGAAAATTATTCCTGAAGTGTCACTGGATTATGACTTGGAACACTGAAATGCTCATCGTTTTTGGTAACAACACTCTATAATTTAGAATTAAATTTTTACAGAAAAATTTCAAATTAACTGGGGTGAAAATGCAAGGATCATTACACAACGGGCATGCCTGAATGTTACAACCAAGACGTGCTGACAGCTATCACATAGACTTCAAAATGAAGCTCTTGTGGCTTTAAGACTTGCTCCCCTGTTAGGGCTTGGAGTTAGGTCCAGCACTATACATAAATAAGCCTTGACTTACTTTTCCATTACTTATTTATTATTTATTAGTTACTTTGTGTTATTCAACATGCAATTAGTTTAATCAAAATCCTTAGTCACTCAGTTCACTAGACTGTTGGTTCTTTAAGAAACACACTCTGCCTTACATGGCATTCAGTTCTCCCTCTGTGTTTAGTGAATGAGTGAATCAACCAACATATAGGAAGTGACTATTATATAAACCGTAGAAGAAGAAATTCATTTCTAAGCATGCCAGTAAATTCTGAACTAGCTGTGGAGACTAGGCATGTGTATATGATGCAAAGAAACAAGGAAATGGTCAAATCTGAAAACAGACATCATATGGCACTCTAGTTGCAAAAGACGGTGTATCAGTCATAATTAGGGGATTTTTTTTGCCTGTAAAACTCTGAATTAGACACTAGATTTTGCTTTGTGATTACACACACACACACACACACACATGATAGTTGAAAGACACATTTTATTATGTTGAGCAAATATAAAACAGGTATAAATAGAAACAGATCCTGACTCATGAATTCACCCATTTTCTCTTTTGACAGGATTGTGACAGATATGTAAGCTCCCTGGGATCGAATATTAAAAAAGAAAATGATTTAGAGCAATAATTTGTAACTGCTGTGAATTCACCCATCCTTTTCTATTTCTCTTCATTGGGTTCCATATCATGAAAGATTATGCCACTAATCAGCGTTGGTTGAACTGTAAGTAATTTATTTCCCTATTTATTTAAATGTAAAACACACACATTTGCCTGGCAGAACACATGCCATGAGCTACCTATGATCTTGGCTAACACAGCAAGTGGAAATAATTTCTGCTAACATATTGTGGACCCTTTAGCCAGTCATAGCAGGTTTTCCAGTGCCAAGTGCACTCTGTTCCACAGGCTCTTTTTGAGAGCAGGTTACTGCTCGTGACCTCCCCACTCCACTCCATTAGTAGCCTCGAGTAGCCTGAGAATGCACTCGCTCACATTGCGAAGCTCTGACTTGCAGGTTGTAGACAGAACAAGGGCTAATCTGTAAGAAGGGTGAATCCAGGGCTGGCCTTTAAAAGGGGGATTGTAACACTGGCACTTCTAAGCCCTATAATTTCACTGGCATGGGATTCTGAAGAAGTGGAATACATGTACAACGTATCTTCAAGATGACATCTTATGAAATGTACGTGATTAGTGAATACAGTTAGAAGTTACATGTGAAAGTTAAGAGAGTAAATCCTAAGAGTTCTCATCACAAGGGAAAATTTTTTTTCTTCTTTCATTTTGTATCAATATCGATATGAGATGAATGTTTATTAAGCTTATTGCAATCATTTCATAATGGATATAAGAAAAAGCATTATGTGGCATGTGTTAAACTTATATAGTGCTGTATGTCAATCTTATCTCAATGAAACTAGGGAAAAAAAGATGGCATCCTCTTAATTTGGTTAAATTTTGAAAACCAATGCCATATGTGTTACTCTACCAAATCAAACGTGGAGTTCCTCAACACCCATCATTTCAGTCATCCACAGTAAGTAAGACAATAACCATTTATTTTGGGTGAAAAACAAGGTTATTTTGCCTGTGTTAAAACCATTGTAATGTAGACATTAATATAAAACTAAGTGGTATTTGCACTCTGATACAGGCTTTAAGAAATCATAGCCAAGCATGCAGTTAACTACTGAATGGTAAGCTATGTCCATCCCATTTTTCATAGTCAAATGCCTATACTGAAGCCGGAGTGCTATTTTAGTTTTTTAAGGCACATTACCAAACTAAGTATATAAGAGTAAAAATAGAGCACCACACCTCAACACTATCTTAATGTCTCGTTGTGAGCACATTGGTATAAATATGAGAATTAGGAAGCCAGAAGCATGTTTCAGATGTGTTGCTATTTACACTTACTCAGTCTATTTCAAGTAAATAGTAGAACACATTGCCTGTGATAAAGGGGTTGATGCTCATAAAGGGAACTTCTATCTCAGCCCACAGTCTCCTTGTGCCAATGTCACCGCAATGTGAGTTTCCACGGAATAGCCTTGCTCAACACTGAATCAAGGGTCAAAGCTGACTTTTTCTAAAGAAAGCACAATGCAGGGGATATCATTTACGGCTTGTCCAGCATAGGTTTGTTTAATGACCATGTAGCCTGGATGGGGTCATAAAAAGAATAGGACCAGAAGTCTAGAATTTCATTAGTAGAAGATTCTGAGTATTGTGGAGAGCACAATGTCAACCCACAGCTACTGCCCCAATGCCCTTGAACAAAGCACTTAAATGCTCAGTGCCTCCGTTCATGATGATGAGCTGGGTGAGCTGGCCTTTTAATACCCTTCCACATGTAATGTTCCACGCTGCCTTACCTTTTACCACAGTACAACCACTCTGGCTCCCCCTTCTCTTTTTTGCCCTCAGGAAGTAGCAGAACATAAGTTAGAGAAAGAGATGGTCCATCTTCATGGAAGAAAGCAAACTTCATACTAGCATATTTCCTCCTAGAAAGAATCAGGTAACACCCCATCTTTAAAAAAAAAAATCTGTGACTGAACTATCTTCCAGTTTAAATAAATGCCTGTTTTGGCAAGGATGAGAATAAACCCTATGCCTTCTGTTCAACAGTTTTTTTGTAAATGCCTTGAATCACACCCTAGCCAATGATTAAAGGGCATTTACAGAATCTCTCTGAGGAAAGTAACAACCCACGTTAGTTCACCCAGTGTCTCCACGAGTCACAGGAGGCAAAAGGGAAGCAAACTGGGAAGACACCATCGCCTCTGGGTCCTGACTCTGACTCTTAGATGAAAGTTGTATTTTCTTTCCCTCCACGGTTGACATACTGGATAAAAGAAATCCTCCTCGACAGAACAGTCTCTCTCCAGCTCACTTCAGCTACGTAAATACAGAGACGCTGGCCAAGTGAGGTCAGAAACAAAGCCCGAATTGAAAAACTTTCAGCTTTTCAAGCACCTGCTACAACTAGCTCCCTGGCTGCGGGCTCTGCCAGGTTCCTTTTGAAGACTCCCGACTCCCTAACATGCCGCGTGCAGGACCCAAGCCGGGAAATGCTACTGCAACGACCTTGGTCAGAGGTATTTCAGGAATGTTTTCAGGAGACGTAAAGATATTAAAGTCACCTTTCTCACTGTCACTGTTGTGATGTTTGCACTCAGTCCCCTCAAGCCCCAGAAAAAAGTGTAAATGAAAAAAAGCCTTCTGCCTACCCTGGAGCTGGTGATCAGTATGGAGGAGTAATGAACTAGGGACCTGCTCCAGGGCAAGCGTATTTACTGGAGATCTGGCAGCATAAGAGTTTGAGTTGCTCTTTGAAGGCAAACAAAGCTAGTTAGAGCCTTGCACTGTTTGTCTCTTTTTATGACACAGGAACAAATGATTTGATCAAAATGATAACATTTGAGCATGTGGTAGAAATGCAATATTTATTTATGCATTAAAGTATAGTTAATTACAACATTGTGTTCATTTCAGGTGCACAGAAAACTGATTCAGTTTACATACATATATATACACATACACACACACACATATATATAAAATCTACTCTTTTTACAGGTTCTTTTCCATTATAGGTTATTGCAAGATACTGAATAAAGTTTCCTGTGCTACACAGCAGACACTTATTGGTTCTCTATTTTACATCTGTTAATCCCAATCTCCTAATTTTATCCCTCCCCTTCTCCTTTCCCTCTCTGGTAATCATAAGTTTTTTTTTTTCTATGTCTGTGAATCTGTTTCCGTTTTGTAAATAATATCTCTTAAAACAATTATTTCATTTGGAAAAACAAGTAAAACCACAACCACAACCAAAACCACAAACGCTTGTGCTTCTGTGTTTTAATAAAACTCTGACTGGTACCCATGAGCCAGATGTGTTTTAATAATGAAAGGACAATAACAACTCTGTTTGCTAAGCTTCACAAATGCAAAGCCAGGGCATCGCTGGTAGGCCGTAGGAATTTAATGGACATGGCCGTCTTCCCAATTAAGCTTCTATGAATATAATTTATTTAATATTCATCTTAAAACAGCCCTTTAAGTAACTAAGAGATGTGCACTTCACCACCAGTATCCTAGAAGCAGGTTTTATTTGTCTAGATAGCCCATCCCAGTAAGTCTCCAGCTGATGTTCAGTTCACTTTTAAAGTTCTCATGACCTTTAAAACAGCTTACTACTAAAAAAGAAAGAGAGGGAAGGTGACACTGTAAAAGAGTTGATGGCAGCAGAAGGGAAAGACACATTAGTAGAAATCAGAAAGGAAAAGAACCCTTCACTGAAACAGTTCAAATCAGAGAAGAGCTCAGTGTTCCCCAGGGCTTCCGTGAGAACATAACAAAATAATTGGCCTGGGCAAGCCAGTCACAGAGACACAGGCGGAAATCAAGCCCTTGACTAATTTCATTTCAAAATTGACCTTTTTACCTGCAGGCAGAGGAACGACTTCTTTCCTTGGAATAGTAGAAAGCCTGAGGCTAGCAGGCAAATGTTGGCAAAGAACCCCCTACTGCCCCCGCCAGCCCCATTCTGTTGCCTTTCCACGTGTGACTCCCTGTCATTTTCACTGCACACAGAGTCACGCCTGGGGTCATTCAAATGTCTACTGCTACTTAATGGAAATCCTCACTGCCCATAAAGGGGCTTAGTGCCAAACCCAGGACACAAGCTCTGAACTTATATGTTGATTTTAGTTTTAATTTCCTTTCACGGAAAAATTAAAACTTTAAATGAATAAAGCCATCACCCAAAGACCCAACAAAACCTACTGTGAATATTTCATCATAATTCTTAAGAAGTAATTTTTATTTTTATGTTTAGAGTCTCTGATACACATACTTTTGCTTAGATTTTTCTATGTTTGCCGTAGTCATCTCAGACTTATTTCTTATGATTTCTATGTGACATTAATAGTAATATTTTATGGCTTAAGGAGAGCTCTAGTTATCATGTTAAGAATATTATACTACCTTATGCAACCACTTCAAAACTGTTGACTGTTTAGGTTGTTTTTAGTTTTTCTCTATTGTAAGTAACATTGAATGAATTTTTTTTGTATTGTACCAATATTAATTTTCAAATACAGGATATACAAGCTTCTCTCACCAGGTCTGGCATGTTCCAGTTTAAAAAAATATTTACAATAAGAAAATTACGTCTCATTTTAAAATTTGCATTTCTCCAAGTAGTCATTAAATTCACCATTATGTCTCATGGTTATTTGCCATTTACATTCCACTTTTTTTTTTTGGAGCTGGAGAAAGGACTAAGTTTTATTTATTTATTGGATGGAGGGGCTGGGGATTGAACCCAGGACCTTGTGCAAGCTAGGCATGAGCTCTACCACTGGGCTGTACCCTTACCCAGCTACATTCCAGTTTTTATTAACTTTTTATTCCTTGCATTTTATTAAAATTAAGGTGACAATTGTTTTCTGTTTTTAAAACTATCAGTCTTTATGGTAAATATGTCCTCCGTGTCCAGTTTGAGTTTTCATTTTGTTCAACAATAGTTCCTGTCACCTCTTTTCTTTTACTAGTTTTCCCAGATCAGAAAAAAAAAAAAGAGATGAAAATAGAAAAAGATTTCCATTCTTGGGTCCATAAAACAATGATATTTTCACAAATCTTATCATGTTGTTATTCGTACACTGGTAAGATGATTCTGATGTTGTTTGGACCTATTCAGATAGAAAGATGCTTGTGGCCATTTCAGCAACAAGGCTACTACTCAGATCTTGCAGAAGGAAAAGTCTCACACCCCCAAGGCAACCACAGGCTGCCATTGTTCCAGCCGTAACTCTATGATCCCCTTCCAGTTAGCCTTCAAATGCCTAACTCCACACCAGCTAGCGTGGCGATTACAGTGTTCCAGCTGTTTTATAATAAGATGCACGTATATGTAGCTATTACAACACTGAAAAATCAAGTCTATAATTATTTACTTATACGTATTTCTTCCCAAAAAACCATGAACTGTAGAGGAACATGTGCTTTTCTGTTCTCTAACATTATGCCTAATAGATAGGTGTCCAATTAATATTAAATGAATAGCATAATTACCTAATTAGTTAAATGACAAGAAGCAATGAGAGAGTGAAATGTAGAAAGACAGGTGGAGACAGGAAATGCAGAATCATTCATTTTCCATCATACTATGGAAAGGTGAGCAAATCATGACACTTACGGGCACCAAACAAAGAGGAATTGTACTATGTCACTCAATCACCTCTTCAGACAGGAAGACTGATGGGTTTCAAACAGCCTGTGCATTTGCCCAAGCCTCCAGTGTCCTGTGTGAGTTATCGTCACAAGAGTTGTGCTGTGAGCCAGCTTCATCATAGCTGTGTGTTGGCCTTGCCGTCTTTGTGGCCGTCCTCCCTTTCAAATTTGCTTTTTCATATTTCTAATATGATGATTATGACAAAAGAGAGCCACGCCCTTGAATGGAGTACAGTCCCATTTCCTATGCAAGACCCATAGAGATGCCTCCTACACCAAGGAGACACTCACTCCCTCTCCCACCACCAGGGGGGACTACTGTAAGATCAGCTTCTCCTTTGAAGAGGATCAGGGCAACAGCATCATATGGATGCTTTTACAAGAAAACACAGGAAATAGGAATTCAAGTAATTTTATTAAATGAATAAAGGAGATAAACTAAAAAATACATATTGTAACAATTAAGCAAATAAAAGGAAAAAATGCTCTTCATGGAAAAAGAATATTAAGCCCAAACAAGATTAAAAGCCAGGATTTCAGTGAAGGAGAGTTTCCTGAAAGAGTGGATACATCAATTATGTCATAAGATGATTTTTGATACTCACATAGGAACGTTAAACTCAACAATCTGCAGAAGTCATGCCCAATTTGTGAAGATCGTGTGATTACTCAATTAACCATGATCTAGGACGACTAGTTAGAATTGTTTGACTTGGCAAGACAGAGCTTGTTATCAGGTTATGCATTTTCAATCATTCCATCTTTTATTGAACATGTGTTTATTAATTATAAAATAACAGGAACTCAAAACATATAATTCAACTGATGAGCAAAACTGTAAGGGGAGTTACTGCAGATGGACACTCCTGGTTTATCACCTCCCTATTCATTTTCAGAAGGAAGAAGAAAGGTTTCATAAGGCATTTACCCATCATTGTATTCAAACTTGGTCTCGTCATTCCAGTTTTTAAACAGCAATGGCAAAGAGAGAACATGATTTACCTCATTTTCTCCTGGATTCCATACAAAATCAACAAAGAGAATCAGTGACTGAGAGACAGCATCCTCTACAAAACTGATATTTCCATGAGGCTTTGTTTAATAAATGAGGACTGAAAGTTGAATAAAAACAAAGAAGCTGATGATTGCAGATCTCATCAAGTCAGGGTTCCCACACGAGCAGTACACTCTGCTGGACAAACCAACAATTCCTCGTTTTTAACCACTGGGACCCCAGGCCAGGGCTTGTAGCTAAGACTTCCACAGACTCCATTCAGCATGTAAGATGGAGCAGGACTGAACCAGAAAGAACCCAGAAGAATCAATTTTTGCATAAAGCAAACTACCTGTGTGTAAGTGCAGAGAGAACACACTGCATTTTTACCAACTCTGCCCTTTTTACTTTACTGAGGGAGATAAAAAGATTAAAAAGACACAATAAACAGATCATTAGATGAAATTCTGCTACCATGGGACCTCCCTCAAATAGCTGGTCCAGAAAAATCCTGCTACTTCTCAAGAGGAGTAATTTTACAAAATGGAACCAGAAATAGACCAACGATACAAAGATGCTACCTTGAATAAAAGAAGTAAGAAGAAGGGAAAGAGAAAAGGAGAAGAAAAGAAATTGAAAATTATGTGTGTGTGTGTGTACATGTGTGGATAGACATAGATATAAGTAGATACATGCAGATTGATATATGCATCTATATGTACACACACACCCATATTTAAGCAGGGCATCGGCATCAGTCTCTCAGACTACATCTATCCTACCGAAGGGCTTTTTTCACAGCCCCCAGTCAGGGCACTTGGAGCAAGGTAACTCAGTGGTATGGTGGCTGGTGGCAGGGGACAGCCAGCTTCTGCACTGCATTCCTGCCCTTTCTCTTTAGGCCCCTCCTTCCAGTCTTAGAAGGGGATTTAACCTCTTTCCTAGGGTCAAAATAGTGTCAGCCTTCCTATTGCAGGGTCTGTTGAAAACTTCTGTGTTCCAGTCATACAGGCTTGGTGCTCTCAGAATGTACTATTTGCACTTTCAAAAATTGTTCTTTGCAGATTAAAATGCTTGTCTAACACATGCACTTTGAAAACCCTATTTTTAACCCCAAAATGCATGTCTACCTTCCTTTAGGTTTTAAATAGGGACCATCAAGGCAACTAGGAACGAACAAGTGTAAGTTACTAGGAACACAAATGTTTCAGCTTCACATATGCAAAAATAGTATCCTTGGTATATTGATATCATGATTAAAGCTTTATCTGCAGTGGAAAATTTGAATAAATATATATATGTGTGTGTGTGTATATATATATCTTCTAATAAATGTGTTACTCCGTGGCATTAATGCACTGAGAAATAATTGTAAAGAATTTACCATCTCTAATTTATATATTAATTCCAAACTACTTATTGCATTTTTACTATGTTCCAGGTACTGTGCTAGGTACTAGAAACAAAGGAAGAATAAGACACAACTACCTTCTTCCTGGAGCTTAGTGCTGCTCTCATCCTCTTTCATCTTTAGATATTTATCTTCATTCTGTCCTTTCGTTCTGGTGAGAGGCATCGCATCACTAAGCAACATGTTTGGGAAAACACGTTTATTCCACAAACTGGATCTCTTTAAATTCAGTAAACAAGACTTTGAAAATACCAACTTGTGGACCTGATACTAATGTACACAGATGCATGGTAAAACTGGAACGTGTATTCATATCCCATCAATGAGAAGTGCTCCCTCCCTCAGCTTTCAGGGTGTTGCTCCACATTCTCTTGGCATTTCACCTGCTGATCCTAACCACCCTCTAACATTAAAACCATCCTATTTATTTTTTATCGTACATACGCTATTGACGGCCATGATGAAGAGATGCAAAGTCAAAAACATTTCGCTTGTCTTTGTCCCCACTGTGTTGGGGCAAAACATTCCTGACTGGTGATTCATTCATGTCAAAGCTTTTCTGACTCATGTTCTCTGAGTGACTGCTGAATGTAAGTTTATATAATTTTTGGATTGCATAATTGGATACAACTTATGGTTTCTCCTGTTGTAAATATCAAGTTGCCTATTTTCCTACAGGTGTTTACTAAGACCACATTAATAATAACAAGAAGGAGAAGGAGGAGGAGGAAGAGAAGAAGCAAGAGGAGGAAGAGAACAGGATAATCTCATTTAATCATCACAACACTCCTATGTGCTAAATAATGTTATTACCCTCATTTAAAAAGGGGGAAAAATGGATGGGCAAGGGTTTGCTTGTACTTTGATCATGTTCATAAATCAGTTAGTGGTGGATTCTCAATTTCAACGCAGGAATCTGGCTTCAGATACCCAGTGCCAGGCTTCAGTATCACTCAAGTCTCCCTGTATCCTCTACTAGTATTCAATCCCCTGGGTCCTTCGGACACGATATGGCCTCTCTCAGGAAAAAAAAAATGTGACCATGGAAACAGGGGTTTTGGAGGTATGGAGAAACAAATCCTACAGCCTAAGTCAGGACAAGGCATGTTCACTGGGAAGTGAGAAGAAGAGATCTAACTTTTGAGAGGACAAATCTCCTTAGCAACTAGGACAGGAATCCAACTAAAAGAATCATAGAGTCACTCTGTCACCGGATTAGACAAAGTTTCCAAAAATCACTACATAAAGAAAAAAGAGAGAATACTTTTCATCCAATCTTACCAACAAAATCTGCACATTCTCTCCTTTCTCAGCATGACCTAAGATGACTGGGCCACAAAGGCACAGTAGACCCTCATGTCCGTGGGCTTCACATCCATGGGTTCAGCAAATTGGGGATCAGAATTATTGAGGAAATAAAATATTTCAGAAAGTTCCAGAAAGTAAATCTTGAATTTTCAACACCCAGCAACTATGTACATAGTATTTACTTTGCCTCGGGTATTATAAGCAATCTGGAGATGATTTAAAGTATGCAAGAAGATGCCCATCGATTATATGCAAACATTACAGCATTTTATATAAGGGACTTGAGCACCCTTGGATTTTGGTATCTTTGGGGGTCCTGGAATGAACCCCCCAGCACACTGAGGATGACTGTATTCTTGACATTGAGGATGCCACGATCCACTATTTAAACAAATATATCCAATGCATGTTCTATGTAACTTTCCAGAATGAAATTATCTTTAGATGCCTGCAAAAGAGAGGTCAAGCTATAAACATTTTCTAAAGTCTTCACCCTCTTAACACACTGCCCAGTACTTAATATGTGCTAAATAGATATGTAATTTGATGCAGTATTTGTTTATCATTTAAATATTTCTTTTCCAGGATTTAATTATAATTAAGTATTGTAATAAATACAAGAAATGCAAATAGGGTTCAGCACTTGGACAGCTTGAACACATCTAATTCGTACAGAAGGCCGAAGCCTTTATGGTTGGTTTCTGCCTTAGCTGGTGTTATGAAGCCCTAATGAGGGTTATGGAAAAAAGTGTGTGATAGTGTGACAGTATGTGTATCAAAGTATCTCTGTGTTACTAATAGTGTTCTCTTCATCCCAATGCCAACAGCTTTAGACCAGATGGAAGGATGTTCATAGGAAAGAAACAGATGGAAACTGGAATACCATTTGATGAGTTTAGTAAAATCAGCATTATTGAGATACATATATATGCTTAATATTTTGAAGTGAACAACTCCCAGTTCATTGACAGAAGTGATCTAGAGATTACATTTATAAAGATAGGTAATCGTCTGTGTGTACAAGTGGTCTAAACACGCAGACCAAGCAAAGTATCAAGAAAAACAGCAAAAATGCCAAAACAGCGTTTACTTACTCCAGACATTTCAATCAGTCTGCCAACGGCCCCGTCAGCCTGTTAATTGCCCAAGGCCTTTAACAGCCAGCAGTGGGCAGTATTGGAAAAGCCAGAAGTTGCTCCCCTGCTAACATACCATGTGAGCTCAACGGTTCTTCCAAATCTACTTTTCCTCCATAGTCAGGGAAGACGCCTCATTCTGTGATGACTTACAGATCCCCTCAGGCACGTGAGCAGCACCGCATTCAGATACCCACAAGTCTGTCATCAATGAAAAGTTTGATAAAATAATGACTATCTGCCCCATATTTATGTAAGCCCTGCACGCTGCATTTGACAGTTACAGAGACCTGATGACACTCTGGACACACAGATTATCCCACGTAGTCCTGACAGCCACTCTCTAAACCAATCATGATTACGAGCTTAATATTTTAGTCACAGAACGCAAGGTTTGGAGCTTTTTAATTTAACTCCCCAGCTCCGCCTCTAGCATCTAGACTAAGCCATTATCCTCATCTCCTGCCGCATCAATTACCCCCACCCCATTCTCTTGATTCACCTTCTTCTAGCATTTAGCACCTAACATCCTATTTTATATACGCTCATGATTTATTTATTGTCTCTCTTCCCTTTCATCACACCAATGCCAAATTTATGCCTTCTAGGTAGAAGAATGGGATTTGATTGTAGGAAAAAAGTCTCTTGAAAATGTAATTATTTTTTCCTGCCAGAAAGATGATGATTTCAAATTCCGCAGTTAGAGGCTTTCAGCTCTGTGGTCACACTGGATTGAAGTTACTCCATAACTTGAGAATTTTACACTGGAGTTTAATCAAATTACTTACTTGATCAATGTATAAACATAAACTTATTGAGCATAGCTTTATTTAAGGTAGTGTGTTAGGGGTATGGGAAATCAAGTTTAAAATATGATGATATTTCTGCCTTTAAGGAGTTTATAAGCTATAGAAAAGTAGGCTACAACACTGGATTCTTATTCAAAAGATATCTGTTTACTCTGTTGCCTACAGATGTTTAATGAGTGTCTACTATGTGCCAGACATAGTTCTATTGCTAAACACAGAGAATCAATAAAAGAGAAGCCCTTCTCTGAATTCATCGAGCTTGTGTTCCAGTGGAGGGAGACCAACAGTGACAGCTAATACAGGCTGCCAGATGGAGACATACATTATTGGAACAATGAAGCAGGGAAGGGATGGAACGGGGGCCATCTTGGAATCTCGGCCATTTTAGATAAAATGGCCAAGAAAAACCTCACTTCTAAGGTAATATTTGAGCACACACCTGAGAAGATAAGAGAATGGATCATATAGACATGAAGAAAAAAATAGCTTTTCATCATGAGGAAATAGAAATGGAGTTATAACCCAAAATAGATGATCTTCACATGGGAGAAAACAATAGGTAATAATAGAATATTCAAAACCAGGGTAGTAAATAAAATTGTTGCCGTATCAAACAGTCATCTGTTCCTTTGGCCGCTGCTGTCTGGCTACTTCAAATGGGATGAAGGCAAAATAATCATAAACACATTGTTCCCTAAGCTGTAAACTCGCTGATCTCTGAGTCAACTAACTCCCTGAAAGGAGTTGCGGACAGAAGAAAGTTACATCCAAACACGCAGTGTTGCCATGCACTGGATCACACCGCCCTTGAGCTTTTTCCACAAAACAAGTTTACATCCAACATAATGTTGTGCATCACAGAAATCCTACCCAGAAATTCTGTCTTTAGCTATTTAATGACATTAAGATATTTCAAGCTGAAAATTAATCTTTACCCTATGCTAAAAACAAAGAAAAACTTAAATAGGCACATATTCTGAACATTTTCCAGGATTCTCTTCATGATTTTTCTTCCATTAAAATTAATACATTTTAGGGTTCGTACACAGGCAGAAAACATCCTATAGAAACTACACCAAACACAAGAATTGAAAAAGCAAATACCCAACGCAGTGCCTGACCTATGGTGGGACTCATTCATTTTTGTTGAATGAAGGAATGAATGAGTGAATGAATAATGACTGGAGCTACAATATTTAGATATTTGGAGATTTAGTGACAATTAAAAAATCACAATTAATGTGCAATCCACTTGTTTACAGCCAATATATTTTCTTAATAACCCTCCACCTCTATAATGTATCTGTGTATTAATACACTGTCACAGGACACAGCACGCTTCTAATTTGTAGATTTTCATGCTAACCTTGTAATCAATACCTTCTTGACATACTAGGAACTGTTTTTAAAAAAATATGAATGAGACCAGAAGTGCAGAGCCAAGGTGAAATCTGGCTGAAGAGAAAAAAAATATTTCTGGGATAAAAAGGAAAGATAACCTATATTACATTAAAGTAAATTCAAAGGTAAATTATTAATTTTTTTCACTGTAGAAGATGGTGAAATGACTCTTTGATTTGTTCCCACAATATTCTATTCTTTAAAAAAAAAAAACCAACTACATGTCAATAAGGACTTTATCCTCAAAGGAAGGGAAGCCACAATCAGTTCTTCTCTGCTAAGATTTTATGGTCAAGTCTTCTGACATATGAATTTTTTTTTAATTTAATAGTGTTCTGTAGCAGGTGGAAATTAGGCACTCCTCAGAACTAGCTCATTGGTTATACCAAAAAAGACACTGATAAAGTTACAGTATTGAACTTTCATAGTCATTTTAGCTCTGATGTCTTTGATGGCCCCACCACTGATTTGTCTCTCACCAAAACTAAAAATATAGCATTGTACACTCTTAATCATAAGGATAGTGGGAAGAAGCTGTAGTTTCACTTCAACTTAAAAAAAAAAATAGCTCAATTTAGAGCAGAGGCCTTATTCCTGGTGATTTATGTGTATCTTTCTACCAGAAAGGGCAGAGAATGGTCACTGTTACTAACATAAATAAAAAAGTCGTAAAACTAAACTATCATTTCAAAACATCTCTCCATGAGCATGACTATTAAATTTTGATTTAAATACCAGTAAAAGTACAGCAGTAAACTCAATGGCTCAGCAAACTTAAAACAGAATACTTCTTGTATCTTTCCTAGTGTTCAACTTCCTAAGTACATTGTCCTGTGAAACAGCCTAGAATTACCAATGCAAGGTCCACCTCCTTTTCCTTGTATTTTTCCATGTGTTCTAATTAAGATGTTCCATATTTATTTTAGTGGATTTTTGTGTTACTTGGATTAAACCTAAACAGGAGATAAGTCATCTTCCCCCACATCCACTCCTGAAAGTTGTTTATTTTAAAAATACACAGAAATAATTTAAACAGTACAAAGTATATACACAGAAAAATAATTCCTCCATCTATTCCAGAACGAACTCCCACTTTACAGATATTACCAGTATGACCGAAATACCATTCAAAGTTCCACACATTGTTCCACAGTGTGCACGTCTGTCTATGATACACACACAGAAGTGTGTGCACATGCACATGTACAGTGCGTTTATTCATATATTTTTGCACAAATGAGAGAACTTTTCACACATTATCATTTAATTGGCTTTTTGCCCACTCAAGCTTAACTCACATTTCTTTTTCAAATGGTACTTTCAGTTTTGCCTCATCCTTTTTGATACCTGAAGGCTATTTCATTTTAGGGTTTCTCTAGTAACTTATGTGGCTTTGTTCTAATGACTAATGCTGATGGACATTCCGGTTGTTTTAAGGTCTACCAATTACAAGGCCGAAATAATATCTTGTGCATACATTTTTGCCTTTATATGCTAGTGTATCAGGATACATTTATAGAAGTGGAACTGATGTGATAATTGATTGCTTTTGTTTTGTTTTGTAGAGCACGTTGTAGCGAACAATGAAAGCGACTCATGAGACCCAAGATGGGATTCTCACAGCTTAAAATAAATGTTCAATAGAATTGTACCAACACCTTTATGTCGTCTGTGGCATATCCAGCCTTACCTCCTAGTTAGATATCTATTATAATAAAAAGATTGGCTATTTGATCTCTAAATTTTATTTGATTTGGAAAAGCCCTTTGATGAAATAATTTGATTAAATAATGTACTCAGTTTTAAGAATATGATCCTACTAAACTGCATTTAATTTTGATTTCATCTCTTAAGAAATCAAAATGTGACATAGATGGTACCTCCCATGCAGCCCTGATTACAGTTTCCAAGAGGGCAAGTGTAGTGGTAATTGTCTCATTATTTCTACAGCATGTCGCACGGTGATTTGTAGACTCATTAATTCCTCCCTGAGTTGAAAACAGTATATTACCTTCTCAAAGAGACCTTAATGTAAGAAATGGAAAAATAGCATGTTATATAACCGGAAGGAATATTCACTATATATCTTTTTTTTTTTTTAATTCCTGTGCTTTGCACAATATCTAACTAGTACAGAATAGTCAGCCTGAAAAAGTATGGATTTATGGTTTCCTCTTTCAAGACTCAGAAAAAATAGTATTAAATTTAATTATCAATAGGGCATCTTTCTTCATCATAACTTTACATATTTATCATCTTTGCAAGCTTGGGGGCACAATTAGTACTTAGGTATGCATCGATGGTAAAGAGGAAAGCAGGTAAAGAGTTTATGAGAAATTAAAGGGCATAAATCATATTAATCTCACAATAATTGTTCCAAATGTCATTCTAAAATGTATCTGCAATATCTGTTTAAGCAAAAAGAAAGATAAGGGTTTCAATGGCATGTAAAAAACTGGGTGAGTGAAACGCCATTTTTAATGCATGTGAAAATTATACAAGTATGACATTAATTTTATTATTTAAAAGATGAAGATTGGGAGATGGACTCAGTAGACTTGAAGGTATTGTATCTCATATACCAATAGAGATGATGAGAGTCACGGCTACACATTAAAGAAAAAAAGGGAAAAATCTTTGAGTAGAGTAAATAAAAGCTAACTACAAAAAAGATGTTTGAGAAGATTTCTGCTGTCATCTGGTGTGACTGATGACAGTGGAATAGCTTATTTCAGAGTAACTCTTTGGTAAAATTCAACCAGAAAAAACTTTGAAAAAAAGATTAAAATAAGAAAAAAATTTAAAACAACTATTTGAAGATGCTGGGAGGCACCAAGAAAGGAGTTGGAGGACCAAGATCCCAGAAACAAGGGAGGCCCCGAAAAGAGAATCCAGCACTTGGTATAGCTTTCACTCTTGAGAAATTGAGAAACTTAGACGTTGCAAAAAAAAGTAGAAGCTTGAAAATTAAGGACGTAACCAGAACTTTCGATGGCCTCACAGACCCGGGAGAGTATTTTGATTTCAGGGTCCTCTGAGGAAGAGGGCTGCTGGTAAAGACCTCAGGTGTTCAGCTTAAACCTCTAGGGGGCTAAAACGCAAGGGGTTAGAGAAACTGAAACTGGAGCAACCCCCGGAAAAAATGCTACAAAATCACTGTCGACATCTAAATGTACACCAAGTGAAAGTATTATCTGAAAATATTATTTTAAATTGGGCACCAAGCAATGATATTTTTAGACAAACGACGACTGAGAGAATTCATTATCCATAGGACAAAACCAAAGAAAATGCTACAGTGATTTTTAGTCAGAAGGAAAATAATCCAAGATGGATGCATGCTGATATATGATGAATGATAAGCAAAACAAAGATTAAATATCTGAAGAAATCAAAATGAATACACACTAATTCACACACTGATAATAATAACAGCATGTGGATTTGAAATATAAATACAGTTAAAATACGTGGCAGTAGTAAGTTAAAGGCAAGAGGCATTAAATAAATTTGAAATATTAAGAAATGTATAAAAATAATAATTCATAATAGACTTTAGTTGATGAGGCATGTTGTAATTTCTATGATGTTGGTATAAAATTGTAAAAAAATGAATACGAGGAAGTTAATAGAGGAGAAAAATAATCAAAATAACTTAAAGAAGTAAAAATAATATAGTACACATTGAGCAAATTTAAAACAAAGAGCAAGCAGGTAGATTTAAACTTAAGTATGTTAGTAATTATATTAAATATAAGTGGCTTAAAAATATTGCTTAAATTTATATGTAAAATAATCTAATCATCAGAGTCCTTGCAATCTACTCTTGCAAATATAAGGAAAAGGGGCAATTAAATATCAGTGAAAACTAGAATGAAGAGCAAGGAGAGGGACATAAACAGTGCAGAAAAGGAAAAGCAAAGCAAAAGAAGACAAAGTAAGAGAAAATGAGCATTGGAAAATGGGGAGAGGGCAAGTTGGGTGGGAAAAGAAGAGACCACATATGAAACGAAGAGCTGAGCCATCTACGGTAAAATTTACCTTCATTTCATAATCAGAAAAGGAAATAAAATATTCCAACCTTCCTATTAGCATTTTTAGATATTCTTTGCAAACATCTAGTAATATTGGCTTCAAAGTTTTCATTTATCTTGTATTTTAAAGCTAATTGAAAAAACTCTCCAAGAGAAATGGAAAAGAAACTCCTTTACCCCAGAAAACATTTTTTTTTAAATGTGATGCATAACATTCTGCAACATTCAAGGTATTATAGTAAACGTCTATAGCATGGCCTGACATTTTGATAGATAGCTCAGATTATCTGCTAGAAAAGAGCAAAGCACCTCTCTCCTCTTGATGGGTTTACTCTAAGGTTTCACTTTTTTAGCTTCATCAGTCATTTGGTACATGAAGAAATATGATATCCAGGTTTAGAATAAAGGACAGATGTCTTCTCATGCACTATACAGTACGGACTTACTCAAAAGACCTTGCAAAGATCAACTTGGGATTCCACTGCTTTAAATTAATGCCCTAAATAGGCTGGGAACAGTGAACTTGGAGTGGGAAGAAGAATAAAATCTGAAGAGGCCAGTGAGGTAGTTAATTTAGCTGCTGTATCAATGATGGTCTTAGAGTCCAAATACCTAAAGTCACAGCATTTTTAGAACTAGGAAAGCCTTATTATTCATCTATGGTAACTTGTTAATTCATTTGTCAGAGAGAATTTATTTCATGTTTACTTTTTATCAGGTACTTTTTTAGGTGTTGGAAATTGCAAATGTAAATATCCCCACTGATCCTCAGATACCTGTATGAAATAAAAGTGTAAGTAAAACATCACAGACATGCATACACAGTACAGTGGAATCACAAAGAAGTTGGTGATTGAATTTAAAGGGATGAAATGGGTCAGAAAACATCTTATGGAAAAGTCAGCTTGAATGGAATTCTGTGACTTAGCAGATGCTGTCCAGTTGGGCAAAAAGAAAAGGGAATTCAGTTAAGAGCAGATGCCATGAGGTATGGAAGGAGTGTGGAAAAGGAGTGATGTTGGAGAGGTGGCGAGACGTACAGGATCCTTGGCATGTTACTCTAGGCAATTTAGACACCTCATCATCCCATAGAAAATGCAGAGCTTCTGAATTACTAATGTGGGGTGGGGGTGCATGGCTAAAAGTGGATTTTATCTAGATGACTATGGATAAAAGATCAGGGGTAAATTTGAAGAGTGTGAGATTCCAGGGAAGGAGACCCATTAGGCAATTAAAGATTATCACAATAATCCAAAATTACACTTGTTGGGGATAAAGCATTTTGGGAATGAGAGAAGCTGGAGATGGAGAAGACACATACTAGAGACTGTACAAAGAAATCTTACACATAGTGAGGATGTGATTTTTTTAAAAATATTATCAAGTGATGTAAATTTTTACCAAATCACTAATTTCCAGGTTTGCATAACTTTAAGTGGGAAGTCGGTTATTTTCAAAATTAATTGCCTACTTCTGTATAAATACTGTAAGTATATACATATACGATATAAATACTGTTAGATGCAGAGATATCTGGATTAATGAGCAAATTTGTGCTTTAAATATAATCTGTCATTAAGCAAATAATTTCCATCATGGGATATCAACTGTGTTAGTGGAAAAAAAATATTTTTGAAATCCCAGTCTGTCCCTTCCCACCCCTCCCCACCCCCTTGTCCTGGCTCTCTCTTTTATCTGTTCAATATGTTATGTCAAAATTAGCAACTCCTCGTGACATACTTTATATCAACAGAAGTGGGTATGCAGGTATGCAGGTATGCAAAGGGACAGGCAGTTGCTTAAAGAAGGGAGAGTCTATTATTTTACTTTCATTTCTGCATATATGCCTTCTTCATCTTAAAGGAGAAGAAAAACTATTGAAGTGATCAAATTCCAGATGGGAGCACTATTAAAAACGGTGAGAGAGAAGATCAATTTTTTATCAAATTAACTCTGGCTAAATATTTAATAATATATACTTATGAAAATTGCCCAAATTCACTTTTTGAGTGGATAGATTTTATTTATGAAACTAAATGAATGAAACTCAAACTGCATTTTAGCTTAAAATGCTTTGAGTAAGGCTAGGGCAATTTACATATTAAAAGTGTACGAAGGAAAATAACGTTAATAAGCAGGGTTTGAATACATGCAAAAATTCCTTGTCTTATAATGAAATCAGTGTCTTAAAAATAGCAATGTTAATATCCTCTTGATCATCTCTCAGGGAATGCTAAACACATTAATAGTGAAAGAAAGTTTCAGAGCTGAGTTTCCAAGTGTCTTTCAATATAAATTGTATCATTTGTCCAAACTTTTTCACAATTATTACTTAAAACACATGCTTCTGTGATTGAAACATATGTAAATACATGGGCTTCTCTGTATTTTGAAATGTTTAATAATTTTAGGTTAGAGGTCTTGTCTATATATTTTTTCACTGCAAAAATCTTACTCCAGAGTATTGGCTCAGTAAGTTTGCTGGATGACTGAACCAGAAAAGAAATTTCACTAACTCAAAGATACGTGGAATGGCAGTGCGATAAACTAAGATAGTACAATGATTTTCTTTTGCCGATGATCACCAATTGTGATATAAGGTAATACAACGGAAATTAAATGTAAGAGAAACATACACAGCCAAGTGAACTGGGAAATAGTATAATGTGTGGGTACCATTATAAGGCACCATGTATACGCTGAGAAAAAATTGAGAGCAAACTCAGCACACTGAGTGTTTTGCCACAAGACTAGAGAATTGACACTTCTCTAAAGTAATCACATGCTACCAGCAACTGCACGTTGCTCACACTTTTCTCCGAATTAAATAGTTGCCATCTGGTAAGGTACAACTCACTCTTATGGTCTGGTCTTGCAGCCTAGAGTATTGTAAGGCATTTTGAGTCATTTTCAGAATTCTCAAAGTACTTCCTTCAGGTGAGAAGCAAATATTGAAACCTTATTTCACATCTGGAGATTGAAGAATAAAATCGCGAAAGGAATTATTTATTTAAAGTTAAAGAGCAATGGCAAAGTGCAGCGAGATACTGATTTTTGAGTTTTGTTGTAGTAAGCAACGAAATGCGTACTTTTGGAGATGAGTTTAATGACTGATCCTGAAAAATGTTTCAAATGCAAGAAAACCTCACATGAACGCTGTCATTAAAATGACATTGATGACTGCAGTGCATTTGGATGTTTAGCAACTTACCTATTTGGGTGAACATTTACCTTTAAATTATTACAGTAACCTAGAAAAAAGAACAATGGACATTGGGGTGGGGGGAGTCCCATGCTTTAAAATCTATCATTACACTTCATTTGTCAAATGACTCCCCCTTTCTGATCCTATTTGGATAAAATGCTAGTAGAAGGCAGATGTTTAGAAATTATCAGTCTTCTAAATAGAAGCTTCAGTGTTAGCCAACGATCTCCACATGTTTCAAGGATCCCAGACTGTGTTGGGTATGAATATGCAAACGATAGAGGGTTCTGTGTTAAACGCATCCACACGGTGGGAGGGGCTGAGTCTGTGATTGAGACAATAGCCAAAAGCAGTGGTTTTTAACTATGAGTAAATTCTACCTTGGGACACTTGACAATGTCTGGACAAGGACATTCAAGACAATGCCAAGACAGGGGGCAGGGCATGCAACCAGCATCTACATGAAGTGAGTCGAAGCCAGGGAAGCTGCTGAGCGCCCTACAGTGCACAGGAACACGCCCACAACAAAGCCTTACCCAGCCCAAAGCGCCGACAATGCCGAGGCTGAATATCCCCGGTCACAGCTCAGGGCTCTAAGAATTAGTCCGTGGCTAATACAGAACATGTGAATGAGAAGGAGCAACAGAGCCCTCAATACATCCAGTATTTCTTGAGGGCCAGTCCAGGAATAAGAGCAAAATAAAAACTGTGCCAAACTGTTGTTGAAGTAATTGTTCATTATTGTACCATATGCCTTTCATAAGACTATTGTGATGACGTTTTTCTCATAATTACTAATGGGAAATATTTTTCCCTCTCTTAAATAACTTATTTTCTGAGAATCATTTTTTCCCCTTAATTTTGCCTTGACAAAAATATGAAGGATTTATATTATCATATGATACAGTCTAATGACTGCTTTAAATTAGTTCGCTGGTGTCTGGGTTGACTAGATTGTCTCTACATATCCTCTTTTCACATCAGCAGTCTTACCCCATTTCCTGCCTTTTATGTTATTTTGTACATAAACTAGAGGAATCAATTGTACCCTCTCCTAGAATAAATAATTCAAAGAGTTCTTAGGATTTTGTCCTCTTAATTAAATTCTAAGTTAAGAAAGTTACCCTTGAATATAAACTTGGAATTGTTATGAAATCATTAAGGTCTGAAGAGATGTAATAAAAGTATTATTCATCATAAAACATTGTTAATTTTCCAGCTTGTCAAAGTTCTAATTGTTTAATGTTACTAACAGAAAAAAAAAAATGGAAAAAAGATGAGAAGGGAGAAATACTGATTAGAAAACTTATACTGAACATGTGAAGACTGAAGAGAGATTGAGAAAAGTGTATTTCAAAATTATAATGGTTACATAGATGAAGCCAAAGAAGCATGCCCTCCCTTTTGACATTAAGAGGCATTCTGTGGCAGAACAGATGGATTTGGGAGAAGGGACACTGGAGATTACCTGACTTAGTAGGAGGCAGAGAGGTGACTCTTGCACAGTGTGTCTTATTAGCCCCAAGAGGGACAAAGACACACTAGGAGAACACATCTGGTTAGAGTTGTTAACAGTATACTAACACTTGTCATCACTCCCCACGCTTAAGAGAAAATAGAGAATTCTACAGCATGGAATCATACCTGCAAGCATGCCAGTCTGCAGCTGTGGGCTTTGTTGCTATTGCTCAGGTCTATGGCTTGATCCTAACTGTAGCCTGACCAGACAGGCATTTTCAAACGATCGCTCTTTTTCTCTAGCTAATCCTACAATATCTCAAATTCCACTTACAGCATATAACCAGGAACACATTTGAATGGAAAACATGCAGATTTTTCAAACTTATTTTAGCACTCTTTTCAACTATCCTAAAGGCAAATTTAAGAAATCAAAGGCAAACAAACAGAAAATTCACAAAGAGAGGATCCAAGTGAAGATAACAAGAGTGGCATTTCTTTGGTACGATTTGAGTGTGAAAAATCAATGTAAGAGTAGCTGAGTAGAGTCTCTCAAACCACGAGCCATTGTCAAGTTGGCCAGTTTAATAAATAAAACTTTTTAAGGTAACCCCTTAAAAAGGCTTGAACAAACTCACTAGACTGTGACCTTATTAATTACATGCCTATGTAATTTACATGTACTGTGAAATCATACTCTTACTATATCAGCATAGTCTTTTAATGGCTGTTTTTTGTAGTTTTATATTGCTTATTATTTTAATTCTTTATAGTCCATTTCATTGTTTCTGTTCTTAATTGTACTCATTACAATCACTTCTTCCTACAACCTGAATTATTTTCTAGTTCTTGTTATTTCAGATTTATTCTTTGAATTTAAATGCTTAATAGTTAGATACATTTGTGGACACTTTAAAAAAAAACTTTAATTTTTCTGGTTTTCTCTCTTTCCAACAGTTCTTAACTCAATGCCAAAGCAGTGCTACACTCATCTTCTTGATTTTCCCTGTGGGACACAGTTCTCTGTGAAGAGATATTTTAAATATAAAGTTGTAAAGAGATATTTATCTTTAGTGTTGACTCATTCAGAAAGATGCTTTATCAAAGTTTTTTTTTTTCCTACCATCAGATAGTGATCACCGGCTAAGTTTAAATTATCTGTGTCCACAGAAATACACAAATTGTTTGATGTGAACTTGCCTTTTTAAGGTAAATAACTCAGGAGTTAGATTTTCAAGTAACTTCCAGGTAGACCAAAAATTAGGTGAGACTTTCTGTCATGGCTACGATTTCTCAGGTTAGATAAGATTGATAAAATGAAGCACTAAGGAGATGAATTCTACACACTGACCTCCCAAGGTCTTAAAAGAAACATTATTTCTGCCAAAAAAAAACAAAAGTCAAGGGCCAAGGTATGGGCATCTAGAAGAAAAATGAAATAGCACTAATGGAAACAAGACTTTTATTTTTCTATAAGCTAAGACTCCATGTGTCCAGTAGATGTCAGAGCAATTGAGAAAAGGGGATGATAGCAAAAAATATTTCCAGAGATTGTAACATCTTTAGGTTCTACAAACACCAAAATGTAACAGAAGCAACAATGTTAGAAGATACAGATACAACATTCAAATGCCATATTTAACCATCATATGCCACCTGTTTGCCTATTATAATGCACATATACTTCATGAATCAGCTTACTGAGAGAAATGATAACGACTTCTCTTCTCCCGAATGAAGGAAGTGTTATGAATTCCAAAGAAAATTTAAGTATTTAACAGATGATTCTATTATTAAAATGAGGAAACAAGGTCCTCTATTGTGACCTGGAGAAGAATGCGGTCTCAGCCCTCTCCCCTTTTCTCTCTACTCCACTTTCCACATTGATGAGGGAACTCCTTGAAGCTTCCTGACAAATCGAAACTTCTTGATCATGTTGGGCTCTTATTCAAGACACATCCAAACTCAGCCTCCTTTACTGCACCAATGCCTTAATGTCTGGAATTCAATATGTTTCCTTAACCCACAGGTGTGTGTGTGTATGTGTGTGTGGTGGGGGAGGCCGGGCTGTTTATCGGTGGGAAACAGGAATACAGTAATACAGAAAATAAATCCCTACCGCAAAGCCTCCAGTATCAATGGCACAGACCATCATGGCTTTGGAAAGTCTCCTCTCTCACCTGGATTGCCAGGACCAGAGAAACTCAACATCTTCAGGAGCAAGAACATGAGATTTTACAATATGCTTTATCTTCTTTTGAATAGAATTCTCAATTATAGTATGTCATTGTATTGATTCATTTTTGAACCTGTTTTTAATAACCCACTGCAGATGACATTATGGCCCATCATAGCCACCAGCTCTGTAGGCACTGTGAGCCTAGAAACTGGAAGGTAACTGCCTAACTCCTCATAATAAGAGAATCATTTTAAACAGTGAATTGGGTTTTATGACAAAAGAGAATTTTCAGCTTAAAGTCTCTTATATGAAATCTTCTGTTAATTAAATTTCTTAATGTAACTCTCTGCTCAAGAGTGATGGCTAGATAAGATATTCATGAAAAATAATCTATACCCTTGAGTAAAGTAATATGTTCAACTCAAAAATGATTAGAGAAAATTATTCACAACTATTACAAGATTAAAAATTTTCACATTTCATTTTAAATATATTTGTATATATTACATATACATGTATAGTTACATACATTCTATATATGTACATGCACACATATACATATGTACAATCTAAATCTGTCTCTGTATATGTAGTCATTTTTTTTTTACTATTATTTGATTAAAAAATTGAAAGGATCAATTATAAGCTGTTCCTATGTGTTGTTTGCAGATTTATACTACTACCTATTTTAAAGGTTAAATATGAATCCTCTCAAAAAAATCCATTGAATCCTTTAAATCCCTGGAATATTTTCAATGACCTTTTTTGAAGAGCTGTTTAAGATACTTCTACCAGAATTAAACATGAATTATAAGAAACAAAACCATCAGGTCAAAACTAAGTAAGACACTTCAACTACTGCTGGAGGTCTTCAATTCCCAAGCCAAAAAATATCCTGAATTTTCACATTTCAGATGTATCTACAGTTTTTTTTTAAATGTCAGTGGGCTTATTTGAGATTCTCGTTAAAATTAAAATAATGGCCACCAGCTACAGTGGAACAGTAAATGCTACAGTAAATTCAACAGCAGAATGAATGTGCTTGTTGCTGAACGATGTATTTCAATGGATAAGTAAAAATAAAAGTCAGCCTAATGCTGAAGGCTAACACTTCAAGAGCACTGACTTCCCGAGCTCACAGTTACTTGTCATGTTTATTTAGAGATGAATAAATATACCAACACATACTCAATATTGTTAACACTTGACTGACATACTTGTATTTTATTGAAATGGGAAAACAGGATCATAATCAATAATGCTAACAGCTATCTTTGTACTGGGAGACAAAGGAGCCAAATAGAAATTTCTTACCTTTCATAAACATGCAGTTTACTGAGTAAAAGGGGAAAAAACATTACACAGTGGATAATTACAAAATGTATTTGGAGAAGGAAGGTTTCTAAAAAAGGACACTAAGTTAATGAGATGATATCCCTTAATCTTTAAACTCATCATGGGAAGGAATTTTGAGTCTCTCCCACAGAAAATCCTTTCATATTATGGTCAAAATACATAAAATTGTACTGGATAATTTTATAAATTATCTAGAAAGTACCGAAGGTCAAAATGCATAAAATTGTTTTAACTTTGCTTAGTATAATGGAGACTTGGTTCCTTTGGATATAAACATAAGGAATCACATTATGAGCTCTGGTCAAGTTAATATAATAAAATCAAATAATAAACAATGTTCATAAGGTAAAAAGTTTATGAAAATCACCATATCAAAAATTTCACTCCAGGAACATGCACACAGACAGACACAACCCCACCTTGCATGGCTAGGGGTTCATAGTTTCCATAATCTATGAGTGAGGTCACTGTGGTTTAAGAGAAGCAAAAGGAAGATAAGAAGCAATCCCATCATTTCCAGTGATCTTTTGGACAAAGTCAAAGCTGACTGACTGAACTTTTGTCTTTTTCAATCTGTGCTGCTCTGCAGGGTCAGGACTTTATACATCTTGAGACAAATATTTCTCTTTGTCATCCTGTCATCTTGGTTTGTTTGGTTTTGCTGAAGTGAGGCAAAGACTCCTTTTATCATGAAGGTCTGTTTGATCTGAGGGGAGTGCACTTAGCAGGAGGTTAATTCTTCAGAGAGGACTTCCTTCTCGTCAAGCAACGAAAATGTAAGCTTCAGAAATCCTCTGTAACCCTTTCAACTCTATGTTTTGCTGTGTTTCCTGATAAAGAATACCATAAATTCAATTAACTAATCATTCCTCAGTTCTCTCTTATTTGTTACTGAATTTTTACTGATATAATGACTTTGATGAGTCTTAATACCCTAGGGTATAAAATATATACTAGACTTATTTTGTCCAGCCACTATCTCCAACTGTGTTCTGACAAACCTCCTTTCCCATCTCTTAACAACAGCTTGAGTAGGTCTTGTAACTGGTTGGTCAAGTCTAATGATTAAAATTTAGCCAACTTTTAACCATCAACCTCAAGACAAATTCAAATGTATCTTTCCCCTCAGTGCAGGCTTAATGTATGAGCTGAGGATTTGGTAGTAGGTGCTGGGGTATGTCCTTATCTTTACATACATTCCCTAACATCTTCTAGGCTCTAGAGTGATTCCACTACTGAGCGGAGAGGAAGAGGAGGAAAGGGTTAATGTCTCTCAACAAACTGAGTGAAGAAGTAATACATTTGTTTCCTGTTTGTTTTGTGTTTTGGTCAGTATTTCTCCAACACACTGTTCCTCGCCATGGGGGCCACAGTCAGGGAAGACATAGTGCAGGTGTTCAAGTACTGTCTTTGGTGATATATATATATAATTATATGTATATATATGGCTTCTTCAGGGTGCCATGAAAGACCTTTTCATTGCACAATTCTCTGCTATGAGAAGGATGTCTTAAAATCAACCTCTTACACCTCCCTTCATCAGTCATGATGGACAGTCCATTGTGCCACATTTACGGTTGAAATCCTCTACAAAGTGACTACAGCCTAGTTAATTTTCATGGTGATCACTCAAGCTACAGGAATTTCACAAATTCTTGACAAGGCAAATCATGAAACTTCAGGCTGTTGCTCCTTCTCTCAGCCCACTTCTTTCCAATTTGCCTGTACTTGTTCAGGTAACAAACAAAAACTATAAGTGTTATATATTGTCTTATTTGATGCTCGATCCAGTTAAGAAATGCCAACACTCTCCTTTTCCAGACACTCCATCCAGCTTTGTGAGTACTCCTCCTCCCTTGGCTTGCAGGATAGGAAACCATCCTTTGTTTCCCTAGAGAACACTCCACTACAAAGATGATCACTTAATTATCTCTCAATCCACCTTTGTCTGCAATGAACACAGAAAGGAGATTTGCAGGGTAGTTCAGTTGAAGCAGACATGGCATAGCAAATGTCACTTGTGAAATCCTGGGAGCTGATTGTTTTTTTGTTTTTTAACTATGGGGATCATTTCCCCTCTTTGGGGCTTAGCCACAATTCCAGGACATTAGGAAAAAAATTCACTCAACCTATAATGCAATGATCTTTATTTTTCAAATCCTCTTCAAATAATCATTGAATTTCATATGGATAGATATTCCTCAAGCATATTATTCCTCAAAACCATTGATTTAAAATGTATTTCTACCACTGATATTAGAATCCCCATCTAGTAGATTCCCCAACAGTCACAATGACTAGACTGCTTCTTGGCGTATGAGTTTAAGTTGAATCATTGTCAGCGTAAGGGTCAATATTCAACCTAAAATAATATTTTCCTCCTCATAAAAAACCATTTGATATGATTCAAACTATTACTTAGGAGAAATAAAAGGGCCCAAATAAGGACAAACAGAAAAGTGATAAAGTAGGTGAACTATATGAGCAGGTGAAATTATGTGTGGCTGCCGTACAGTGCCTTTTATTTTTCGTATGAAGCCCTTTGCTTACTTTTTCCCTGATTTTAAGAAAAATACTCTTTATTTCTATTACAAGCAAAACCACAAACAAAGCCACACTTGACTACTGTGTCAATGCCTTTGGTACATGAAGAGGAGAATGTGAAAATATTAAGAAGGAATATCAGAGAGGCAGTAAATGAAGGGCTCAAGATGTGGGAGGGAAATCTGTTATTTCCTTTTGCTTTCATGGGGCTCACCTCTTGTCCATATGTATGTCCCATCTATGCTCCTACAATCTTTTCTTACATCCCTACCCAGCTAAGCAGATGCCTACAGCCAGATATGCAGAACCGTCATTCCCACAATACCTTTGACTACCCAAGAATTTTGAACGCTTCTATTTTTACATCTCAGAACATGTAAGACCTATTTTATCTGACCCAGAATAACTCTGACCTTTGGATTAACTCTAAATTAAATCTTAACTGTTCTCAGATTTATGCTTTTATTAGATTATCTCTTTTGTTTTTCTCAAAACCCCTTCTATTTCTAATAAAGGGAGCTTTCATTTCCAAATTCCTTTTTGAAGACGTGAAAGATGTCTTTTCCCAAGAGTTATCTGTGTCCCAGCAGAGCACTGCCAAATGCTTTCAGGTGGCATACAGGTGGATAAATAATGAATTTATTCACTGTCTTTATCTTTGCTACTTAGTACTGCCTACGTATCATTCAAGGCTCTTAGGTGGATGTGAAAAAAAAATGTACTGTGGTTGATTGATGTAAGAAAATATTTTACCAAAAATAACTGGGAAAATTAATGGATTATTAGAATTTTGGGGAAAACACATGAGAAAAAAAAAAAAAAAGAAGTATGAGGCATACAGGTAAGCGAGCCAGCCAGAATCACCAACAGAGCCACATCAGAGAACAAGTACCACGAGGATTCTGTTTCAGCTGCTGTAGCTGTTGAACCAGCTCCCCCAGAGGACACCACTGCCACCTGGACTCAAACCCCAGCTCCTCATGTGTGCGGCCTCCCATGCTGCTCCTAGAGACCGGCGGCCGCTCTCGCCACTGCCTCGCACACGGTGAGGTCTCCTGGAGGGAATCAGCGCCAGATTAGAAGCCCAGTTCCGGTGCTTCAACCAGCAAGACGCTTGAGGGCTGGGAAAGCGCTTCCGATTCCTGTGGCACAAGGTGTATCCTGTCTACCACCAAGACCCACAGTGAGAGGAAATCCCTCAAAACAAGAAGGGGTTATACATGGCAGACAGACAAAAGCTATAAAATGCAAAAAAAAAAAAAAAAAGACTTATTTTTCACTAGGGCATCAAGATAAACTGTCCTTTATCGATCAGTTTATTTAGATTAAAATGACTTAATTTACAAAATATAAATAACAATTATGCTGGCACACCCGTGTGGCAGTATTTGTGAGGTGGTACTGAAATGCTTGGATCTTGAGTGAAAATGATGGATTACTCTGGCACCCCATGCTTTCAAGTCTACCGCTTGGTTTATCAGGAGCACAGGGGTTTCGGTCCTGTGCTTGTAGCGACTGCATCCTGGTTAACTCTCTTTTTTCCCCTCTGTAGGTTTATCTAACCTGGGTTAAGATGCTAATTTGAAGAATTCTGAGTTCTACATCCTTAAACCTCAAAGCATCACACGGACAGTATAATGATGATTTTAAAAGCCAGGTAGGTCCTTGCAGAAACATATGAAAGTAATGACTGAGATAAAAGGTATGCCGTGACTTTAAAATATACGTAATGTTGAACATTCAAACTGCTGTACTACACTCAGTTCTAGTTCATAAATACTCGGTGAGTCAAAGTGATCTTAGGCGTGTCAAACACATAACAACTGAACAGAAAAGCTACGCAGTCTGCCTTATGTTTCATTGAGGAATGTGGGAGACCATTCGTATCGAGGGTGACTTAAGAATAGTGGATAGTAAAAATAGAAGTATACATGTATCTATAACCACAAATAGCGTTTTTTCACGTTTCCAGTTACAGAGGATTTGGGAAACACACAAAAGAATCAAACAGATGGAGGCTGATTATCAGCTTTCTTCCTGAAAATGTGTTTGACTGCGTGACCACAGCTAGATTTCAGTTTATTATATCCTGCCTCCTCACATCCCAGGTGCCAGTTGGGGCTAGAGTCTTCCAGCTGACCCTAACCCAGTCAGTGGCCAGAATCGCTCCATTACCCTGTACTTTCCCTAGTAGTGAATCAGCTATAGTTTGGTACCTTAAGCTGCGTATGGAAACCCATCCCACGCGAACTGTGTGTATTGTGGAAGCCCGAGGAAGACGGAGGAGAGTGTCTGTATCCTGCAGGTAGCCTATCCTACAAACAGAAGTAAAGAATTTCTATTTTATATTCATAGGCCTTGTTGCCAATATTATTGATCAGATCAGTGTGAATGCATCTAATGATGTGAGATAAAGAAAAGGATCGGAAATATAACTCTAATATTTTCCCTACAAAGCAGATAACTCTTCCCAGAATTAGGAAGACAAGAGAACGGCATTCTTAACACTGCTCAGCTTTGGTCTTCTCAACCCATCAGGCTTAGCAGTTCAGGCTGCTGTGGACCTTGAAGTTACTCCCTTGGAAGAAGAGAGCAGAAATATTTAATGCAAGTGTGCTCTCGTTTTCATGAGACTACTCCCAAAGCCAACCACAGTTCCTTCACGCATCTTCCAGAAACCACTGTTGAGCAGGACAGTTCTTGCCCTAGAAAGGTCTGATCTATTGTATCAATTAAATAAACTTTAAGGCCAAGCTTCCCTGTGGCCTGGAGCTTCAATTCCTCTTCTATTACTCATTTCAGATGATGTCCAGCCAAATTGTCCAATACAGCTCCCCAGCCATTACATAATGGCAAAAATCAGCGATGTAAGCCTGATAGAATGTAGTCAATAGAATCCCCCTTTTTAAAATCAAATATCTAGGGAGACACTGAAGTCCAATAATAATTAGCCTTTTCTTGTAAAATAAAACTACAACAAATAAATGTGTTTCGTTTCAACCCATTTTCCTAATTCTAATCAATCTTGGCCATTAGCTCTCAGTCAGATACTTGAATGGAATCAAGGTTAATCACCAGCTTTGTTGATCATTTTTGGTTTGAGATTTTGAGAGTTAACTCAGAATCTTTAACATGTTCATAGTTTCAAGAGGCCAAAAAGGTGATCATGCATATAGGATTATTAGAGCTCACAAAATTATAAGTTTGCAAGAAAACCCCCAGGACCTACATACAACACTTACCCTAGGAAAAAGCAGTGCTTCCATTTCATAGTACATAGTGTAATCCAGAATCACATTGCTTACTCTTGTTGAAAAATGAAAGAAAAAGTAAGAGGGTCAGAAGTTTCTAAGGGATAAAGAGAAGCAAAGAAACCTTGGGAGAGAAAAAAAATATTTCCTTGCAATTAGCCTCACCAGGATTTTAGTCTAGTGCATTCATCAAAATCCAATGAACCTAACACAATTGTGAGATGTCCTCCCCTGTCAAGTGGTTGGTTATGGTGCCAAGATTAACATATCTGAGAGAAAATCTGTCTGTGCTTTCTGCCTTCTTTCATAGAAAGTAACATCCAACACATTTCTCTCTTCTCAGAAAATTCTAGAAAATTGCAATTTCAACTGCTTATAGGTAGAATCTTCCTCATGCCACCTATTTAAAATCTCTTCCTTCATCTTCCTCGTTTGAACCCTTTTGTGGACATTCCAATTCTGCATGAAAAGAGGGCTTTCCCTGACGCCGTCTCCTCTCTCTAATGAGCAGAATATGGGGAGGTGTGCTTTTGACTTTGAGTTTTGCTATCATCTGCCACTTGTCTTGAAATATTTTAAAACTCAGAAAGGCTTTGGTGTGGTTTTCTTATTGTGCTGGCATTTCCTTCTGGTAGAGAATTACCCATCATAGAATCCTCAACTGAAGCTTCTTTATTAAACATTTTGAAGATGGCTTCCCTGGGGTTCCAGTGAGGACAGACACCTCTGCTATGTGCCTCACCCCCCCACTCCAGAAAAAAGCAAGTTTCCTTAAAATCTTCAGTTATTCCAGAATTGGGTACTCTGGCTAACTTCAATGACAGCAGAAACATTTTTACTGCCCAAAATGCACTGTCCCCCCATTTTCCATTTTTCTACTGTTTTACCCACACCTCTGTCTAGAAAACTCAGTTGTGTTTCTAAATTTTATAAACTCCTTAATTCAGTCTCTTTTCTTTTCTACTAAGTGTAGGGCTGCTTCTGTTGACTGGAGCTAAGTACTCATTTGTTTCCCCTTTCCTTGTCCTTTTATTCATCATCCAGATATTTTTTCCCTAGCATACTTTTCTAGAAGTCAGAGGATGTAGAGTTTACCATTATCCATTTTTCAAATGCACTCAACTCCCCTGATTTGTGTAGCTCCACCGAGGAAACACAGCAGACCCGAGGTCACACACAGGCCTGGACTTAATGTGTCAGTAGCGTCTCTGGGGCTCCTGCAGTGCACCTCACTTTGGCAGTGACTCCTCCCCTCAGTGCTCCAGCTCCTTTCTGCTCCTGGCCATGGTCTCTCTGTGCCAGCATCACCTCCAGTAGTAACTGTGTTACCTGGAAACTCAGACAATAACCCTCTCATACACTCCCTCAGTTCTCTCTAAATTTTGTCTCTGCACTTCACATAGCTTTCAAAACTTTAGCGAGAGCACTTCCCAACTGCTCATGGTAGTGATTCCCTATCTGTAGCTTAAAAAAAAAAAAAATTGGCCATTATGTTGTTTCTCTTTCTGAGTTTTCTGTGGATCCTTTCAATTCAAAACCATGCTCAGAACTTCTGTATGAAAAACCCATCAAATGCTAGCTGGATATGAGTGGATGATCAATGATTTTAAGACAAACAACTTTCTCCCTTTCTCCCTTAAAATAAGATATCCATATTCTCTTGATCTCAGATAGAGTTTGAAATAATATAAGAGGAAGAAAATTAGAAGCTGTTAGCCTAATACCATCCGCAAATGCTACCACTAGAAATTTACAGCTATATTATCACACACTGTTCATCTGTATCTCACATACAAGTTGCTGGCCTACATTCCAAGAGGAAAAGCACAACTCAGCACAAAAATTAGGGATTAACAGACAGCTTTTGTAGACTGTTTAACCCTGTGCTACTTGTAGGTAGGCGAATGCCAACAACCAAGGCGGCTGTTAGGTACCAAGGCCCCGGAATATCGTACCAACCAAATAAATAACCACATGATGATGGGGAACAGCCACAGACAAAGTGGTTTTATCTTGTCAAGTAAAAGCTTGAGCTCACAGATGTTTCCTTCATTAATGGCTACATTTTGATCTATATACATATCACTCCATTTGCTCTGCTTGCTAAATATACGTCCCACTCAATTTCTCATCGCTTTCCAGACAAAGCATCATTTGTGGTGAATAACTGATCTTGTTTTCAACCACTGATAGGGCTTGTGCTAATGGAGGAACATGCACACATGTATCGACACAGAATCGTAAAAGATCAATAAACATATTAGCTTTAGTATTTTACAAACTGAATTAAAAAAATTAAATCTATGATTACAGTTGCATTTCTTAATATTGCCTCCATTCTTCATGGCAGAGTGTTTCAATACATCACCTGAAAGAGGTAATTACCCAGCCATCTAAAGTGCTGAGCGCTTAACGGAAAAGGCTTATGGTTTATGCCAGCCATGCTCCAGTAATCAAGAACACAGACCTCAGTCCCAACGAGAAGTAGCATGGAGACTCAGGGGAGGGGAGGACGATGTCTTCCCTCTTGTGTGTGTTCAGCCTGCACGGATGGAAAATGGAGCTTAGGGCAGGAAGACAGAAACCATTTGTACCATCGCCATAGACAAAGCTTTTCTTTGGAAAAAAGAAAGAGGAATGGGTGAGGGTGTGGGTCAGAAGTGTTCATTCATGGACGACGTGGGAACAGCTGTGTGTTTGTATGTTTATTTTCTCCTAGGACAAGACAGGAAACACAGCCCTTCAACCCCCTCTGCTACTCTGTGTTGGCTGCTTAAAAGAAAACTCAGGAGTGTGGCATCACCAAAAATGGTGCAGTATGGCACCCCAAGGCCAGTCCCTCTGTGAAAGGAACTGGTGGCAAAAACCAAGAGTTAGCTTTTACTCTGCAATTGGCCAAAAACGGAAGCTCACCAGGGAAAGACTAGGTGAAAACAGAAGCTGCTGCTTTGTGACGCTGCCGTCCCCAGCCCTCCTCTTGGCCACAGCCACCAGCATGGCAGCCCACACTACTCCTGGTGCCTCTGGTGCCCGTGGCTGGTGCCGCAGCTAGCAACCCAGACTCTACTCCCAAGGACATGTGCTTGTTCATGTTGACCTGTCTAGTGGCCACGCAAGGGACAGGAGCCAGGGCTGGCCTCTGTTCAGCCCATCTCACAGTGTTCTCAGAGCTGTGTGGCTTTCTGGAGGTTATTTCCCAAAATCACTGGAGGTGCAAGAACTGGCCACAGCAGACAAGGACAAAAGCAAGATGAGCGTTAGACAGAATATAAAGAGAATTCTGAAGCAAGTTCAGTAAAGGGATAAAACTGGGCAAAAAAAGAGCCTTAGTGGACGTACTTTGTGATCAGAATCTATAGATTAGTGTACCCTACTTAGTTGTAATTTCAAATGGGACAGCCGCCCAGTAAGGCATTATCTGAATGACTAATGCACGGTTCCATGCTAGGCTGGCTGGGTAGATGGGTGGAATAAAAATGGTCAATATTCATTATTGCTTATAATTAGATTTTTATTTATCTTTTGTCCATATTTCTGTTTTTAATACATAGCTCCATAACAGAACCATAAGACCGTCTTCTACTACCTTTAGGATAGCCAAGCAGTCAATATGTTGTGTTTTATACATATCACTATGTAATACTTGTATAGAGATAGAAAACTTATTTAAATTATGATTTTGTACTGGTTTTTCTTTTTCTAAGTAATAGTTTTAAGTCATGAAAATATACAGTGGAATACTTACCATTATAAGATATGGGCTAGTAATCATAAATATGTCTTTATCAAATCTTCACAATGATCTATGATGTATGTATTCCTGGCTACAGATGAGGAAGCTAAAGTTCAGAACGTACAAGAAGAAATCAAAAACAAAACAACCAGGATCATAAAGTAACTCTACCTCAATTTAAAAGTAGCTTTATCAGAATTTAAAACCAGGTCTTTCTTTTTTTTTTTTTTTTCGGTCAGGATATTTTTATACACTATCTCCATACAGAAAATAATAATTAAAAGCTGATGAGCAAATATAGTACCAGCATTAATTGGCTTTGCTTGAAGTTTATATCAAATGCTTTTTTTATTGTATTATGTTTTCATGCCAGTTTCACTCATGTCCACAATTCATAAATTAAATAAAATTAGAGAAACACTTGGGACAAAAATACTACTACATCTAGGAAGTTTAAATCTCTCTGTAACAAAGTAAAATGCTTGAAAGTGAAAAATAAAGATGAAACTCAATGCTATAGATATCAAACGCATAAAAGATAAATGATCAAAGTCCAGAAAATATAAACTGAGAGGCCAAGATGACACTCAAATTCAGAACCAACACTTCCAAGCCAGAGTTTTGTCTTTTAATGATAGATCCTAAGTCTGCTCCAAGTGCCAAGTAAGGTGATTTTTTTTTTACCATGTATTAATGGCAATAATTTAAAGTGAATTCAGTGTTGCTCTTAAATATAAAGAAAAATTAACCAAAAGAGGAAGAGTGTTAAAAGATGATGTCCTATAATTTATAATAGAGTAAATTATATTTTCCAGTGGAAAGCAGGGCATTTCTTTTCACTTGGATTGTATCACTATCTGCTTGAGAGTGCAGATTTGGTTTTGCAAGTACGCCAGCTTATTTCACATGTCATTGTTTACTCCCAAACAGCGAGCATGTGCTTGCACCCGAAGTATGGGATACAACCAAGGGGGGAAGGGCAGGCTAATGACATCCACCATGAACGAGTTGGGTCCTACGCATGTTGTCTGATTTTATCCTCATTCTAACACTATGAGGTAGATATTTTAAATTATATTTAACTGAGAAATATTTATAACTGAGAAATAGAGAAGTTATATATCTGGTGGTTTACATCATATTTTTAGTAGATGATGCACTACACACACACACACACACACACACACACACACACACACACACACACACACACATGAAATGTACTGTAAAGCATCACAAGTTCTCTTTCCATCACCAGTCTCTGCCTAACCTATAGTCCCTAACGCCGTCAGGGCCAGAAGGATTTGGGGGCTATGTTGCCTGATGGAGCTGTTGACATTGCATGTCAAGAGTTAGCAAGATGAAGGTAAGAATGTGAATTACACCGATCCCCATGCCCTGGGAAGAAACCATAGTAAACACTTCCACTGGTTTCTGTATTCATTTTGACAAGCAATCTTTGCAATAACAAAAACAAAATGACCATAACTCAATTAAAAAATGTTCAAAAATAAACAATTTTAATAAATAATATTTGTTAAAAATAACCATTTCAAAATAATCTGTACGATAATATTGCAAAATACATGTTGTCAGGGGCTCATCTGTAAAATTTTTGTGAATGATTTTAAGGAAAGTTTGAAGGCATCCTTATCTCTGTCCCTGAATAATTTCACGAGGAAGATAAAATCTCTCAAGTCGCTGCTACCTGGATTACTACTTGTCCTCATTATGTTACTCCAAGGCTCTACAGAGATTTGAGCAGAAAAATCTATTATATGGTAAAATGTTTTATCTTATGAATCATAAATCATCACATTGAACTCAATCTGCATGTTTCCATGTCTGACACTGACACCACTTTCTAGATTTTATGTTCCTTATAAGCAGGAGACCTTTCTTTTTCTTTGTTTCACAGCGTGTAACCCCATTCTTGTTACGCAGAACTTACTCAAGTAAGAGTTTATTGACCTAAACTACACAGAGCTCCTTAGCGAGAAAATAACTTTGTCATAGAAATAATGAACCAATTTTCTTTTAAACCACTTTGGTGCTTTAATATTCCCTCAGGAGGCTGATTTACAGATGAGGAATAATTCTGAATACACAGAGGACTAACACTGACACACACCCTGTGATGGAGGTCAACCCATTGACTTTCCCCAAATAGAACTCAATTTCTTTCTTGCCAAGGGGAGCTAGTCCACTTATCATTAGAACCATGGGAAATCCAGGAGGTGGTAATAATTTTACAAATTGGCAAGTTTAAATTTAAGCATACATGGAAAGTAGAAGGGTCTTACTTGAGATGCTTATTTTGAATCACTAAGACAATTTTACTGTGACCAGTAGATTCAGAGACACAAACAGAGCCTCTGCTTTCAGAGATTAGAAGTATTTTCTTTCAGCAAGGGCATTACCACATAGACATGTTGCCTTGTTAGAATGAATGTATTAGTATTTTAAAATAAGTTAATCAAATTAGGCAAGTAGGTAAGGTTTAGCAAGTTAATAAATGATTTATTAGATATAAGTATCCACAGCCAATCTAAATTCTAACATATTTTAAAAGGTGAATGATTTAAGTAGTATCACAAATTATAATTGATAGTTTCCTATAAAGTAGGAAAAGAATGTCCATTTTGATGGAGAAAGGCATTCTGGGAAAGACCAACTCTATACTCAAATACTGTAATTCCATACTTGAAGAAATAATTATTAGAGACTGATGTTTATCAGTAATGCTTCTTTGCATTTGGTGACTTGCTGTAGATTTTTAAAAAATGTGTACCTGGTTTCGAGAATGAAAAGAATTAATAAACTCTGCTCTACATACAGAAACATAGAAAACCAAGAAAAGTTGGGAGTTTTCACTTGCTGTTTTCAAAGGCTTCCTTCTCAACACTTACTCAACTCACCTTGGATCAGATAATTGGGTGAATTTTGGATAAGGATTTATTTAGGCATCAAATGTTTATCAAGCACTTTTTATGTATGTAGCTCTGTCCCAGAATCTGGGAAAAGAGACGTGAAAAAAATCAGGACCTACTATTATGGAATTTAAACTGCAAGTGGTGGGAGGAGGAAAGATAATTTAGAAATTAGATCAATGAATTGTTAATATAATTTCCTCTGGTGATACATTCTATGAGAAAATGAAGGCTAGTGGGACAGCGCAGAGTAACAAGTTTACACAAGGTGACTAGGAAACACCTATGTATGGAGGTGACATTTGAGGACACCAATGGCTACAGACCTGTGGGAACACTTGTGACAACAGAACCCACAACAGCAAAGACATTAAGACAAGAACTAGCTGGCAGGCTTCAGAATAGCAAGAAGGCCAATGTGGCTACAGCAGAATGAGCACAAAGGACGAGATTAGGGCATGACATCCGCACATAGCTAGGCATGGCTGTTCCCCCAGGTTGTGGTAAGGGTCTTCCAGCTTCAGCAAGGAAACAGGATCATCAGACTCACTTTGACATTCTCTGTCTAGATGGATGGGGGTAAAAGGCAGAATGAAGGTAGAAGTGGAGGCTGGGAAATCAACCAGGAAGACATTGCAGTATTACAGGAAACTGATGATGATGATGACGTGAAGTAGGCTTATAGCCACTGTCTTTGAGAAATTTCCTGTAGGTAATGAAAGCATGACCTACTGATGAGGTAGATGTGAGTTGGGGAAAAAAGAAAAAGACCAAGGATGATTCTATGAGATGTACAAGTACAGGCGCTTAAAAGGCACTCACATGGATTTGGAGCTCATTTGAGAAGAAAGCACCCCAGGTCTAAATTTTGCGATTTTTCAAAATCCCATCCTTGATGAAATCATCTAATGAATGATGTAGATAGAGAAGAGGGCAGAGGAATGTTCCCACCAATATCCCAAATGTTTTGGAGAAGAAAGTCCAGAAAAAGAGATTAAGAAGGAGTGGCCTTGAGGTAAGATAAAAATATAAAGAGTGTGGGAACCCGAAATCCAAAGGAAAAGAGTTAAGAGGGAGATTCTGCTAAAAAAAAAAATAAGATTTAAAAAAAAAATGAGATTGACTTTTGAAGTTGTCAAGTGGGAGGTTTTTGATAACTTTGGTCATATTAGTTTCAGTGACAAAAATGATAGCTTATTAGATTGAGCCAGAGAGACTGAAATGTGGGAAGCAGACACATTTAGTGTAGACACTATTTGGGGGGAACTGTCATGTGAAGTTGGCAGAGAATTAAGCAGTAGCTAGAGGAGAACATGAAGGCAAGACAATCCTTAGCTTTATTGTGGGAGACAATGCATTTTTATTGTGATGGTAATTAACCACGAGAGAGTAAATATTTCTGATACAGGTCAAAAAGAAGGTAATTGCAGAGGCAAAGTACATATAGTAAAAAGAGAGAGGCTCTGCACAGATGGGAGACTTGGGCTGGGAACTGTTACTTCACTGGAGAAAGATTTTCTACATCTGTTTACAACACCCTGAAGGAGGAGATAATGGTCAGGAAGTGAGATGTTTAAAAATCAAGGCTTCATATGTGGAATTGGTGTTTGTGAGAAGTGGTTTAAAGCTATAAAAGCAGCGGATTAAATGGGAGGGAGGGTTCTTGGCTGTGAGGTGGTCAAGGTCAATATACGAGGCATGCATAGTATATGGTGTTATGAGAGCCACCAGCAGGGGTATCAGGAAGAGGAAGAGAGTACTTAAAGAGTTAAAGTATTCAAACGAGAGGGCATGTAACTGTGAGGTCAGTAACTATTGCAACAAAGATGGGCAGCAAATACAGAAATCTAATGTATCCATTAAAAATAGGGTTTCTGAAAGAGAAACCATGAACTACGACTTAGAAGCCAACACAAGGAGCAAAGCAGACATCTTCAAGCTCCATTGCATGAAGGCCATGAGGGCAGAAACTCACACGCTTTGAGAAGACTGCAAGGAAATTCTCATTGGGAAAAAAAACTTTTCAAATTCTGTTTTCTGAAAAAGAAAAAGCTAAATAAATTTCATATAAGAATGACTTCATCTTGAACTCTTATATTCACAAGTGTCATAATGATATGCATGTAAAAACGTTTGCTAAATGAATGAGTCAATTTCCTGGCCCTCAGCCATGTGACAATGGCTGATCTGCTTCTTTTGAGCATATTTGAAAGATGATGAATGGGTGACACCAATCTACAAAACGCTGCAAGCTTTATTTCTCATTTTCGTAAGGTTTCCTTCTAGCCCCTCATCAGTAGTATATGTAGGAAATACACTAGCTATGCTATTAATATCATGTTGACTTGTTGGAAGAATGGAAAGGCATTCTAAATTTCTAAGCAGAGATGAATGTTTCAATATAATGAATGTGGAACTCAAGATGACAAACTTGATCTGCTCTCTGAAAATGCAAAAGCTGATAAGAAAAGGAAAATCCATATAAGTTAAATCAATAACCAGTCTCAAATCTGTGGGCCTTAAGACAACTATAAATGCAGCCCCCAAAGGCCCTGATCTAACCATAAATCAAAAACAAGAAATATATATACATAATATATATTATTATATTATATATATGTATTGTGTGTGTGTTTCTTTTAGTCTCTCCACCAATCTTTTGATTTTGGTCAAGCATCCTGGCTGCCACTCCTTAGACTGAGAGTAAGGCTTGATCTTCTGAAGTATTAGATGTGTAGCTCAAGAAAAAATATGAATTACACCCTGGAGCTTGAAGATCAGCTTATATACAGCCAAGGAAGTTGAAAGAATTCAACATTAGTTCTAATTAGGCCCCCACAGGCTGTTGAATTCTGATTTCTGAACAACACCCAAAAAATTGTTGAGTATGTTCTAGCTCCTAGAATTAAGATAAAATAAAAAATGGCAATATGAGACTTATTTTACTCAAAATTCTCTCTGCTGAGTAGGGAATACAATAAATAGATAAATACAAATGGGTTTCAGGGAGTAAATTCTGCTTGACTCACTATTTCACTTTCTATTTTCTGTACAAAGTATTGATAAAAAGAACTACTAAATGGTTCACGATTCTGTTATTTTTCTTACGTTAAAATTTTAACATTAGATTGCAAATGAAGCAATGGGGAAAGGAGAGCTCCAAGTACCGGGGGTCAAGTTGGTCCCTCCAGAGCTGTTTAATTTCATATGAGGAGATACATGACTTCGCAACTGGGTTTCCTATTAAATATTTGACTTTATTCAGAGTAATACAATGCAAGGAGGTTTGTTCCATGAATGTCAATGTTCAGCTGGAATCTATGGTGTTTTACAAACCCATGTAATATAAAAAACTGAAGTAATCTGAATTGAAGTCAAAGAACATGTGATGACTCAAAACATGAAAGAAAAGTTACGTCAGTCCACTATTAGAGTTCAGATTTGGCCAGATTCATCACAAGAGAGTTGAATACTTTTTCAGCCTAAAATATGTCAAAGGAAGCACTCCAGTAGGCAACATTTTCAACAACAAAGGAATTACTTTAATTTTGATTACCGTAATTTCTTTATCTGATATTTGAAGAACTTACAAAATGCTTTCCTCTCCCAAACCTAAAATAATATTCTCCTTAGACAAAATATTTAGAATTTGGTAGGTCTTATCTAATGTACGTATTCATGCTTCTTATGGGAATTAGTGTTTGCTTCCAAAGTCTTAGTTTCTAGTGGTCTTGAATATTATAAACTGCTGCTTTTTATTGACATGGTTAACAAAAATTTAAAAAAAACACAGGCCAAGGTGTAAAGTCAAATAACTCACTCCCACCTCTAGCCCCATCTAACCTATTCCCATCTCCTGTCCATGGGGAACTATTGTACGCATTTTGGAAGATTCCACAATTTATATATGCAAACACATATAGAAACAAATATAATTTCCATGGTACAAACCCTCCCCCCATGGCTCAGATCAAGCTACCAGCCTAGCATCATAAATGGAATTGAGAAGAGACAAGCAGTTGTAGACCATAATACAGAGTATTTCCAATTCACAGAAACAAGAGAATCAACATAAATAATTTAAGAGCATAGATTATAGTAAGATGTAGGGGAGGTATTGGGAAATTGTGAATTTTGACTGCTTGCTTTTGTTTTAAATATAATTTAAGTCTAAGATTATGTTATTTATTTTTTTAAAAATGAGTTGGTTTATCAGCTGCCTCACAAAATTCCTGCAAATGCAAGACTTTGGCTTTTGTGAGCTGGTATTCCTGACTCCACTGGTCATAGCCTTACTCCTTAGGGTGAGGTAAAGAGGTTATTGTCATAACCTACGACCATTTCAGTTTGATAGATATTGACAAACTGTCTCAAAAAGTTTATTCAGGTAAAATTTCCCTCAGTGGAATCTGTTTATCACTGCCATCTATAAATTTAATAAACGGTAAGTACTCAAATTTCTTGGTCTTACATGAATGATAACTCATTGTTGTAATTTTCTGTTGTGTTATTAATTGATACTAATTGTGAATGTTCGTTAGTCATTGAAGCTTCTTTGAGATATCAGGTTAGAATCTTTTAAATGTTTTTCTTAGGAACTGCTTTATTTTTACATGAAATGCATAAGTCATAAATATGTTCTGTTTTTTTAATTAATCTGTGGTGAAGCATTTGGTAATATGATAAAGTTAACATTTATCTTTAAGGCTTCTTGGTTTCATGCCAAGTAGAGAGATAGCCTTACCTGTCCACTAGATTCTAGTCATTCTCTGTTGTATAATTTCATATTATCTTATTTTCAGTAATCTACCATATTGACATCAATATGTGTATACTATGAAAATGGATATAATTTTATTTCCTTCTAAAGTGATTGTTTTAGTATTTTTGTTCTTATTTTCTACTTCTTGACTATAACTCAATATTACTTTCTGTTAAGAAAGTGGGTACTTTCTAGAGTAATTTTGAACGTATTTATTTTGACCACAGTTAATGGTGTTCATCTCATACTGTAGAAAACACTAGATTATTCAATACATTGTGTTAAGGCTTTGACAGTTTACCCTAGAAAGTACAAAAAATGTAGGGATATTTACACTGACTTTTTTTTCTGAGGGTGAGGAAATTAGTGATGAATAAAAGCTAAGACTTGCTTGGTCACGACAAGGGACAATTAAATACTAGAATCACCCACCAGGTGTTTGTGCATTTCATGGGGGTAACTAGGGGGGGTGCCTGATACACAGGTAAGTGGGTAAATATAACAAAAGATAGTTTAAACAAACGTGATTGTGGAAACTTTCACCCAATTCAAACTGATAATACAAAACTTATTTTGCACTGAAGGGTTTATTGTACTGATCATAATATTTTGATTTTCTAATGAAACATCTTCTTGATGATAAGATGATGAAAAGTTCTTCTAGAGAACTGAGGTACCCCTACTGTGGACAGAGGGTTTGAGATGACCCCACTCACATGCACAGGTCTGGATGGTGGCTGTTAGCTAGTGTCTCTCTCTGCAGGTAGTGTCTCCCTTTTGCAGTCACACCACGGGTCTTTACACGGTTACAGGAACAGTTCAGGTGGAGAAATCCCAAAGCTCAGGAGCTTATTAAATTTTTCTTGTGTCATCTTTTCTGATGGCTCATTGGCCAAAGCAAAGATGCAGAGCGAAGAGCAGAGCTGTGTAATGGGAACCTCCCTAGGAGCCTGGATACTGGATCCTGTGAGTCACTGGGGCCATTAAAGGAACCATCGACGGCACTGGTCTTCATAGGTCATGTCATGACAACAGTGAATACAGAGGAAGTAAAAATGATTTAGCTATTCTTCTGAGTGATTTTTTTTTCCATTTTTGAAACTAATTTCATTACTAGTTATTAGTAAATGTTGTCGATTCATTGTATAAACACAGTCTTTTATGGAAGAGATAGTTTAAGTGTATCTTTTGCCTGATTTGAGGTAACTTCTGTTATCTAAGGCTATAAGGAAGGCTGGGACTAAGCTCAAATATTTTACACCAAGTGGGTTTCCATGGATATTTATTACATTACCCATTTGAAGATCTCAGTGGTTATTAAGGCTCAAACCATTCTAACAGCATACAGTAGGTCAAAAAATCATTACCTGCAAAATTAATTCAAGTCTTTCAATCTAAAAGTGAATAGGTAACAAATTTCACAGATTTTGTGATTTAAAAAAAATAGCTCAAATACTTCTGCAGTGTTGCAGAGATACTGCTAGGAATAATTGATAAAGACAAAAAGAACTAAAACAAGCATGCAGTTTTTCATCTGTGCAGCCACATTTGGAATCATGAGAATGAACCTCACCCCTGCTGACTATGTAGTTAAGACACCCGCTCTACTACTCAACAGAAGTTAATGATATGTGATGTGTAATGGTCCAGAGAGAGTCACAGGGCTAAGATCAAGGTGGGCAGAACTGGTGCCTTCTGGAGGTTCCAGGGTAAAAACTGTTTCTTTCTTCTTCCAGCTTCTAGTGACTGCCAGCTTCCTTTGGCTTGATCCACATCACTCCTGTCTCTGGTCCACACCGTCTTCTCTTCTAAAATCCAATCTTCCTCTGCCTCCCTCTTATGAGGACACTTGTGATTACAATCAGGAGCCACCCAGAGAGCCAGTATAATCCCCCTGCCTCAAGATGAACTTCATTACATTTGACAAGTTTCTTTTGTCACATGCACAGGGTGTGGACATTAGAATCTGGAGATATTTGGGAACCTTATTTAGACTACTGTCACTCCAGAGTCATATCAAAACACAGTCAAAATAATACAAACACTGTCCAGATCACAGATCCAACCAAACATCCCCCTAAGCTGAGTAATATGACTGCTGCTTCTCACCAATGGTATCTTTAGCCTCACTCATATTTTTCTACCCTCCTTCTAGATAAGGTTTATGGAGTTACCCAGTCACAGAGTTAACTGTACTTCCCAACCAAATCCATCCAAAGAAACACTCACTTCCTTAAACTCTCTCCAAATCACCTAACAAAAGCCCAAATCCTGGAGTAAAACTTTTCTATCACTCTCCTTCCAACATATCCCTGGTTCCTATGCTAGGGACTGTCCTTCACTTCAGCGAGCAATGATTATAAGCAAATGTTATTTAACTATTGTTGTCTTCCTGGTGGTCCCTCGCTGCAGGGTTTTGACAAATCAAAAGCCACAACATATCAGAATATATTTGAAATCATATAATTGGAAAATAGTAGAATTAGAATACTGGATATATTTTTTTTAGTGCTACAATAGTAAGAAAATGAAAAACAACCTAATATCAACATTGACAAAGAACCTACACTTCCCACAAGAAAAAAAAAAAAGCTGTAATGGTGAAAATAATATAAAGAGATATTTGACTTCATTAGCAACTAAGAAAATATAAATTAAGACCATCAAAACAAGTTGTAGATTACCCCCCACTAGACTAGTGAAATTAATGAAATATGACAGCATCAAAATTTGAAATTTATATAAATTAAAAGAAACTCATATATTGTTAGGGGGAATGTAAATTGGTTAATCATATCACATCACAATAGAAACAGATGAAAATTATCTTGTAAAACTGAACAGCAATGTTCATGATAAAATGTTTTAAAAAGAATAAAACCTTGAATGCCTTTAGAGTAGAAAAAATTGTTTTTTTAATTTTCAGTCTTTCCATCTCATGCCATACTACTGTAGTGAAAATGAATTTACAATAGCCAAAATGTGGATGAGTATGAATAAAGGAAATGCAATGATCAGAAAACTAGGTCGAATAATCCCGTTTTTATAAAGCTCAAAGCAGCATAATTAACAATACAGTGTTTTGAATGCCTAATAAGTGGGTTAAATATAGACAAAAGGTTTGGAAAACTACAGAGTATATGATTACTTTTTTCTAAACTCCCAACAGCAAAATTGGCATGTGTTATTTTAAATTATTCTTACATGTGATAAAGTACACATACAAAAAAAAGAAAAAAAGGAAATGATAAGAAAAAGAAAGGAAATGATAAATAAAATTCACAGTGAGGAGGAACACATGAATATTTTCAGTGGGTTTCATTATATTCTGTTCTACAGTGGGAGTGGGGTTTGCTTACCTAATTATGTTTCACTGTATACATACACATATATATGTACGTATATGCATATATGACAAATGCTCAATCGTATGGGTTATTATACAATCTTAAAAAATTACTCTAATTTGGAGCCAGACTCCTCCTTGGCTAATATTCTCAGTCATGTCAGTGTTGAGAAGCCTTTCTGTAACTCCCAATTCTATCCTCTTCAAAATTTCAAACCACTGACATCAGTTCAGTAATGCATTGTCCTGATCCTGGCGTTTCTACTGGCAGACGTCTCCCCGAATTTCCCCTTCAGGCTGATTCCCTGGTGCGAGTGCCACATCATTTGTCTAGCTGCTCTTATATTTGCTTTAAACCTCCTCTCCTCCTTGACCTACTTGACTGAGGAATTATGACCTCAAACACAAGCGATGTGATTAAGATAATTTGCCAGATATTCTAACCCACGGGCTTGTGAATTATTTTACTCTCATGGGAGCTGTCCTAGTTCCTGGCTCACATTTTCCTTTAGATTTTCTTTCTGTTCTTTCTTTCCCACATTACCAAGGGTCTGTGTTTTAGAATGAGTACTTTGACACTTAAAAAAAAAAAGCCTCCTGGCCTTACATAGTTTAATTTTGATGCTCTCATTCTGAATTACAGTCTTTTGTACTGACTGGTATCTTCTACTTGGACACCATCTCTTTGCTAACACGTGTACCCTTAAGGCATGGCCCTTGGGTTATCAATAAACAATTAACGTTGACGCATCTTATCAGCATGGAATAACAATACGGTTTATTCAGCCAAAATCATTTTAGTTTTGACATTAACATCTGTCTAAGTTAAGAAAATGACTGACCTGATTTTAAAGCTACTAAGATTTAAATGAAGTCACTATATAAGACCAGGATAATTCTGAACATAAATGAAGATGTTAAATATTTCTGAAATATATTGAATTCTGAAATATATTTCCACACAAGTTCTATTAGGCAGTTAGATAAGTGGGGACACCAGGTGGGCAGGTGGAGGAGAGGGAGGGTGTTCGGGAAGGTGGTGTTATGCCCACCTCCAGCATAAAGGGGCTTTGCTTCTTCTAAATGAGTGCCAGAAAAAAAGAAAAAAGAAAAAAAAAAACCTGGTTAAAACCTGACATCCACGACTGCATGGTAGCAGAAGGGACTTAACCAGACTTGGCCACTGCTCACTGTATTATAATTAACATTGCGGTTTAGCTCCCTGCCTCCCCATGGGTTTTTCTGTGGACGCCAAGGGTAAGGACATGCGCAGAAGGGGCCAAATACGACTAAGCGTTCCAGGGACAAGAGTTGTGAATCAATCAAAACACCACCTTTAAGCGATCAGCCCACCTCCCATTCCTGGCGGTGTACTTTTCCTTTCCTTTTGAGCAAATCTTTTTAAATCTTTCATTACACAACACCGTCTCCTGACTGCAAACTTGTCTTTTGGGTATGATAAGAACTGGGGTCTTTACCTTTTGGAGGAACACCTTTATTTGAAAATATGAAACATACATTGTCCAAGGGTAAGAGTAAATAAAAAAAAAAAACCCAAATAGCAGACTTCATTTACATTACCCTTCCAGCTCATAACAGCTGATGTATGTGTATTAGAATAATGACTTTCAAACTTTCATAATAAAAAGACCTAGTAACAATATCGTTATTTGTTTGACAATTGAATCATTTTAGTGAGAAGAAAATGAACAGACTTAATAAGTTTAATGGGATGCTATATTAATCCTCAGTAATTATAACACCCAATTCAGAAGCTTCAGTTTCCAAAGGTCTAGGTAGACGCACAAAGGGAAAAATGAGCATAGAAAAACCTAAGAGCAAAGAAACTGAGGAGGAAATGGCCAAAAATACACACATAATTCAATTTTTGCAGTTTTACCTTTCCCCAAACTGCTTTAGAGATGACCGTATTTTGTTCTGACACGGCGCTATTTCAAAATGAAGAGATAAGCAAAAAAAAAAAAAAAAAAAAAAAGATAAAAATGCACCAAGTGTTTAAAAAAAATTTATACAGAAAACTCACCTACGATTCTAGGAATTTTCAGTTTAAGCAACAGAAATCAGGACCCCAAACACAGGAATCCAGTCAGAAAACAAGAAGCCGTGTGCCCCGATGTTCCTTCAGCGCCCACCAAAACCACCCTATGTCATCAGCCGCAGGTGCTCTCCCTTCCGGACGACTTGAGCTGTTTCATGGTTCTACTTTGTATTTTAATTTATCGACTATCTATTCTTTCTTAGATAATTAAATGATATTTCTGAGAAATGGTATTCCCTTTTTCTCCTATAATTGGTTATGAATAAAACATGTGACTGAAATAAGGACAAAACTTGAAATAACTCTGCAATTTAAAAGTAAATAACACCAAATGAAATTGTGCTCAGTTGGCATTTTGGGACACCCTTCTTCCCTCTGAACATTCTCCCTGGGTAGTTTTATTCATTCCACGTGGGCAATTATATCTGCATATGGATGAACCTCAAATCTTTATCATCTCTCTCAGACCCATGTATGAGTGGCTACTTGAATTTTTCACGTGGGCTCCTAATGAGGATCATACTTTCAAATCTGTCCAAAATCAAGTTAGTCATTTTTCTCCACATACCTGATAATTTTTGATGATGCTCTCGGCGTTCGGAAAGGCCAGTCAGTATGGTGCTGAATCCGTTAACCAGGGCACAACTCTAACACCTCCCTGTCCGCACCTCCCAGCCTTTGCAGGAGACTCTTCCATTCTGGATATTGAAACGCACCGTCCAGTTTACTCTCTAGGACTGAAGGATATAGCATCTAATAGAGCAGCCAGCTGACAGTCACTGGCTGGCAATGCTGTTCAGGGATCGCTCCAGGCTGAAGCGCTCTCCAAAACTCACCCCTTCCCGGAGCAGCCGGCGTCCAGCGGCTACTCCACGCAGAGATACAAAGTCCAGGCTCTCTCACTCCAGCTCAGGACAACTTTGAATGCCCAAATCGGTTACAGCTAAATCATTTCTTGATGCTGCCCTGCAGTCTAACTTCACCCTGTGCTCAATCTGGAGTCTTTCTCTTACCCCACAGGTGTTGTTTATTCTCAGAGCACTCCCTAATCACGTTCCTGAATGTTCCTTGCCATCTCCGAGTCAGCCTCCCGAAAGAGCCAATCCGCAACACCTTCCAATTCAAGGTCTCAACCAAGTTTCAGGTGTGAGCAAGTAACTCCAAAACCGCCTTCATCACCCAAGTACATCGCAGTCATCTCTCAACTTGGTCTCTTCCTTGCCATCACATCCCACCTGCCTCCAATCAGTGCTCCTTTCTTCAGACAAAAAAGACCTTCAAAATGCTGGCTCTATTAAATATGCTTTTAGCTTCTCATTGCATTTTTTTATTCTTGCACATTTTATTTATTTGATTTTTTAAATTGAAGTATAGTTGGTTTACAATGTGTTAATTTCAGCATAAAGATTGAGTTTTATATATATATATATATATATATATATATTCCTTTTCATATTCTTTTTCATTATAGGCTATTACAAGGTATTGAATATAGTTCCCTGTGCTATACAGTGGAAATTTGCTATTTATCTGTTTTTTATATAATAGTATGTATTTGGAAATCCCAAACTCCCAATTTATCCCACCACACCCACCTTTCTCCACTGGTAACCACAAGTTTGTTTTCTATGTCTACAAGTCTGTTTCTGTTTTGTAAATAAGTTCATTTGCCTCATTATTTTATATTCCACATATAAGTAATATCATATGGTATTTTTCTTTCTCTTTCTGGCTTACTTCACTAAAAATGATTTTCTCCTGGTCCACCCATATTGCTGAAAATGACATTATTTTACTCTTTTTTTATGGCTGAGTAAATTCCTATTGTGTGGGATAAATTCTTTATCCAACCATCTGTCAATAGACATTTAGGTTGTTTCCATGTCCTGGCTATTGTAAATAGTGCTGCTATGAACATTGGGGTGCAGGTGTCTTTTCAAGTTAGAATCTTCTCTGGATATACGCCCAGGAGTGGAATTGCTGGATCTATCGCAGATAACATAAATACTACATATAGAAAAGCCTAAAGACTCGACTCCACACAAAAACTACTACAGCTGATCAACGAATTGCCATCATTAAAAAGTTACAAAGAATAAATGCTAGAGAGGGTGTGGAGAAAAGGGAGCTCTCCTGCACTGCTGGTGGGAGTGCAGTTTGGTGCAGCCACTGTGGAAAACAGTATGGAGATTCCACTGCATTGAACATAATGTCCAGTCTCTCTCAGGTGGCTTTTCATGATCTAGTCCCCATTACCTTTCAAGGCTATTCTGAGTCTTCTCCTTGTCCCATACACCCTCATCCCCTCCTTGCATCTCCTTCTTTGTTACAGACATTATAAACATTTTTTTTCTCTTTTACAAAGCAATATAAGATAGAAACATAATACACTGTAGTGCAATGTTTAAGAACCTTGACTCACGAGGCTGTCAGATCTGGGGTTCACACCTAACTTAAGCTGCGTGACTTCCAGCAAGTTATTGACCTCCCTATATTGCACTATCTGCATTTCTAAAATGACTGAATGATAAAAATTACTTCAAAGAATTGTTGATGATTAGATCTAACTAGAAAGATTAATCAGAAAGCACAAAGATTAGACCCAATGCCTTTTAAGTGCTCGGCAAATGGCTCTGTATAAATTCCATAAAAATCTGTGTCGCCATCTCCCGACAGTGACTTGCCAACTCAGAGAGACTCACACCCTTTGAGTGCTCAGGCCCATGTGCTGATCTCTCAGAACACTTTCATGGCCCACTTAGGTTAATTGTAGGTAATAAGTCATCACATTTCACATTATTGTTTCCTTATGTTAATACTTAAAGTTGCTCATTAAATAATCTCAATTAGATAATAATCCATGTTTGTTTTTGCTTTGTATGTAAGGTCTAGCATAATACCAGCTAGATAGTTGACACTGGACAAATATTTCTTTTAGTGACTCCCTGAGACAATGTGTTATTCCAGACACATTTTCTTTTCAAAGGCCTTTCTGAATTAGATTCCAATAACATCTTGAATATTTTGCAATGAATATCATCTAATGATGTAATTCCCTAGCACAAAATAATAGAAAAACAATAATATTCAAAATACATAACAAATGGCATTTGTTATAAAATCACAAGGCTAATTTTTAAACTGAAAATAAAATGCAGATTAAAGAATCACAGGAACAAAGAACACCTATCTATTGCACAAGATAAGCAGATAAGTGCTTGTAATCCAGACCACTAAGAGAGTGGTTCTCAGCTCAGGGGAGTGGGGGTTGCCCAGCCAGTGGACACTTACAAAGTCCGGAGGCAACTTTGATTGTCATAACTTGGGGGAGGGGGAAGGTGCTAATGGCATCTAGAGAGTAGAGACCAGGACAGCCCCTTATCTGGCCCAAAACACCAGTAGCACAAAGGCTGAGTAATTGCACTGGGGTAGAGACAACAGCATTCTAAGACAGGGTAAAAATTCAGAATGCCCAGAGTATGTTGTAAAGGGACAGAGCTTTTAATGAGATTTTTTAAGAACAGAGATAGTGACTCTCCTTCAGAGTGGCTGAAGTAAAGACCTTGTACCTTGATTAAGGACATCGCTCATTGACATTGGAAAAGGCCTCCCGACATCAAATTTTAAAATTAAATGTGAAAGTTAATGTGTTTGCATATATTTCAAAGAAAAAAAAAAGAAAGAGATTGAATAAAATGTTTAAGTTATAATAGCTAATAAGGCAAACGAGTAAATGTGGTCATATTACATAGTAACACATTACTGCTTTCACAAGATGCCCCCCTATGAACCATGAATTATCCAGGCTTATACTTGAAGATTAAATCTAATTGTTGCCCCCCTCCATTTCAGAGAAGGTCCTGCAAAGTGATACAATTGCAGGACACTTTTCCAAGTGGAGTGATTACAAAGGAAATTTTAAAATGTAAAGAGGTGAGCTAGTTTTAGCTTTTAGAAAGCTCGTTAATAAAAATGGCTGTAGCCAGACTGAACAAATGCCTGTGGAGGTGGCCAGCTGACATGAAGTCCTGTCTGAGGTAGCAGAAGCCCTGTTTCTGGGGTGAACACTTCCCCACTCATCCCAATGAATAATTCACACAGAGCTCTGTTCTGATCCTCGACAGCTAACATGGCTTACCGACGTCCAAGTGCAATGCAGAGTTAATGAAAAGACTGAGACATGTACAAACTGAGCTAAGCCAGACTTTCACTATTGAAGCTAAATAGTGAAGCTTCACTATTGAAGGAAATCTGAGGCAATTATGAGAAATATTTATATATAGATATACTATATATATATATTCATATATACTGTTTTTTGGTACCAAATTATTACATACATTATTTTCAGTTTCACATTACCTAAGGTCTTTGAATAATTTGTTCTCTCAAGTATGAAATATGGATATTAATATGTTTTATGACCACTGGTATTTTTTTCTTTTAACATGTGCAAAAACTCAGTGCTTCCTAATGCTGTAAATGTCCAATCAAAGTTGAAACTTAGTTATAGGACCTAGTGGAACATTCTCAAACGCATAAAATTAAAGGTTGGCACTTAAGTTAGCCTGTTTTATGTAACCAGGATGCTTTTATGAATTATAAACAATTCTCCCCAGTCAATCAGGAAAAAAATCTAAGTACTTAGTTTAGAGAACAGGAAATGGATCATTTTAAGTGAGACACATGGAGGATTGTTGCCACATCCTTTAGCAGAACTATCCTATCTTGTGCACTTTTTTTTTTACACTCCTGAAACATCTGAGGGCTTTTGTATGTTGTCTCAGTCCATGTGAGATGCTAAAACAACATATAACAGGTGGGGTGGTTTATAAACAAGCAGAAATTTATTTCTCATAGTTCTGGATTCGGGAAGTCCAAGATCAGGGTACCAGCAGGCTCCATATCTGATGAGGTCTAGCTTTCTGGTTCACAGATGGTGTCTTCTCACTGTGGCCTTACAGGAGGAGATGGGGCCAGAGATCTCTTGGGATCTTCTTTTTAAGGGCACTGATCCCATGACTGACGACCCCACCCTCACGGATCACGACAGTTCCACCTCCTTACACCGTCATCTTTGCCGTCAGGATTTCAGCACATGATTTTGGGGGCAGGGGACACAAGCATTCACACCATAGCACATGTGCATAATCTAAATAGAATCCATAATACAAGAATAACAATAACAGGGTCATTGTATTCATTGTACTTTAGAGAGATTTGCCTGAGAAAGGGAACTGACTGTGAGAAAGCAGTCAGAATCAATATATTGCAGAAATGACAACCCAGGAAATTTCGATAGTCTGATGACGCCTAGTCAAGGAGACCAGAGACTCTTCAGTGTGGCTGTTGTACGTTCTCCTCACCCTAATTTCCTGCTTCAGTTGACCTCTGCTTTTCAGGTTGTCACACAGCCCTGCACTCCCTAGGGACCACCACCACTGCTGCTGGAAACCTCTGTGCCTCTCCCTGGATCTGGCAGCCCTTGGAGGATTGCCTGAACTGAGGAGACACAGTAATGTACTTAGCAAACGTATTTGCATCCTTCAAGAACTGCCAGACTCAGTGAAAGACACGGTACTTTTACTGTGTCTGCTCAGTTCAGCTCATCCGTTTGTCTTGCTGTTTATTCTCAGTAATGTCACTTCCTCAAGCAACACCATCCCCCCCAGTTCCCTCCACCAAACATCTTTTCTGCTGCCCTGCTGCTTGTCCTTGGCCTCTGTCTATGACCTCCTGCCAACCCTGCTCTCCTGTGGCTCTTCTGTGTGCGACAGAGAGGTGTTTGAATAGCTTTGTCTCCCCATCCCACTGTTGTAAGTTTGTTTTACTCCCCATGAGGGAGTAACATAACAGAACTTCCCTGTAACCAACATTAGTGAGACTATATTTCCTCAATTAACAAAGAAATCCTTCTAAACCTTGAGTTGCTTCTCAAGGCATAGAGATGGGTTCATTGGAAGGTAAGCAAGAGGCAGATCAGTGTTGGATGTTCAGAAGTGACCCAGTTCACGTAGTAACACGCAGCAGGCATTGGAAGGCAAAGCGTGGCTCTGTTGCCTGCCCATCGGGGACTGTTGGTCAGGCAGGGCCTTTCACTGAATTGTTCTTCCCTATGTCTTCAGAAATGAAATCTATGAACCTTCTCATTTTAGGAAAATACCCCACTTGTCTTTTCAAACTTCGCAGAAGCTGGTACAAGACAGATAATAGAATGTTACCTTGAGTCTGAAATTTTCAACCTTCAAATCCCCAAACCACACTAAACTTACCTTCTGGGCTGGATCATGTGATTGAGTCCTGTTTTCCTATCAGCTCCCAGAAAAAGGAGGAACCATAAAAAAATCCTGCCTAGGTATTTTAATATTCATAATTCTGTCTCTCTACTAATATATTGACAGAGGGAGGAATGAAACAGACATCTAGGCTTTGGAGATTTCACAGCTCACCTTTTAGGGTTCCCAGGAATTAGGCAGGTTCCCAAAGTTAGATATGCTTTATATTTTCAATTGCCCGAGTAAAAGTTCTTAGTTCTCTTTTAGAAGCACAGTTTAATTATTGGATCAGACTTATCAATTAACTCTTCCTTTGGGAAGCATTTTCTGCCAGTTTTCTCAGGGCATTTTTATTTCCAAGTTCGGTGTCAATCTCTGAGATCTACTGAAGCTGGAATCTTTTTTGACATTATGCCCATTAGACTAAAGATGACTCTTTGCTCTAGTTCTGTTTTTGCTTCCCTACCTATATGATAGAAAAGAAATAAAAATGAAAGCCATGAGTGAATTTGATTCAGAGCTTTTCAAATTGACTAGAAGATGGAATTCATAAGGGCGGCTTACCTCCTTAGCAAACCAACTTAGATCACAGAAGACCTGAAATGTCATTTCAACTGGGATATGTGACAGAGAACTATAATTGTGGGGAGATTAGCTATATCTTCAGATAGAAGAACTAAGCTGCAAGATATTATATTACTGTTCTTATTTAAAATTGATAGCAACCTAGGGAAACTTATGCATTTTTAAACTGATCTTAATTGGGTTATTTCAACCCAGGAAGTCAATGTTTGTTAAACTATTTTAAAAAAAGACATCATATAATAATACAGGTCAAGTTCCTTCATAAAATGTCTTTACAATGAAAAGTTCACTGCAATGTGTATAATTTGAAATGAATGAACTATGATGCTTTGTGGTCTTGAAATAATAAAATCAAGAAACTGGTAATTGAGTATAACAAATACTCTTCTTTTTAACAGACTGCTGAAAAATCTCATCATATCTCATTTTCATCCTCTCGGTTATTAACCTTTGTTCAAATGTTAAAGCATGGTGTGGGAAACAGACCTTAAGTGGAACACCCTAACCTTTCTGAAAAATTACACTAATCACATTTTCTTATTGTTCAAGTAAGTAAATCATCTTTTCTGACAGCAGTATAATGACATTATCACCTCTTTAATATCACAGAAACAAATCCCACCACTGAAACACGTCCTTCAAACAAAAGAATATGAGTCTGATCCCCAATATGTCTATTCCAGTGCCTCTCTAATACTCTATAAACACGCTTTCAAAAGATTAAATAGGAATTTGAGATATTAAGTATACTAAAAGTTAAGTCACTTTAAATCAAACTAAGAATTTTTATTTGAAGTCTGTGTGTAACTTTGAAATGGCATATATTTTATGTGCTTGCGTGCATTTGAAATTTTTGATGGAGAGAATTCTTAGCTTTAATCAAATTATCAAAGCAGTCTAGTAACACGAAATGCTTAAGAATAATTTTCTCAGTCATTTCAGGATCGAGGCATGGCAATGCTCACTTTGATCAAACATCAGCCGCGGTGTTGAAACTTATAATAAAAATCATGACGTAAGACGATTCAAGGAGCATCAGGTTTGCTCAACTCAGCATTGATGATACCTGCACAGTGATGATCAGGACTCCTGTGTGCAGTTTCTGGCATCCCAGCCCCTCCGCACTCAGGACAATGGTCATGGGAGATGAGACTGAGTGAGCAAGGACCGCCTCAGCTCAGAAGAGCCCGGAGCTCAGGGGTTCGCAGGAAGACATGACTAGCACCCATTCTCTGCTGCTATGTCACAACCATCCTGGCTACTCTACACTGGATAAATGATCCCCACAATGAGGCAAGGCTGCCTGGCTCAGTACATGGTCCTCAGCCAGATTCTCATTTATCTTGAAGTCCATGTACTGCCGTAAACTTTGTGAGATATAACTGCGAGGAGAATTCACCTAATTACTGACCCACTGGTCAGGAGAGGAGATGGAAACAGATTTTGAAAGGTTTATTTATGTTGCAAAGCCAATATGATATTGCCTAAGAGAGATACTACAGAAAAAAGATATCAGAGAGAATTCAAATAGATACTTGTTTTGAATTTCTTGCCATTCCTTTTAAACAATTAAATTTTATTTTCTACAACAATTTTAGGTTAATAGGAAGATGGTGAAAGTAGTGAAGGGAGCTCCTATATACCCAACATTCAGTTTCCCCCATTATTATCACTTTCTATTACTAGCCTAGCTTTGTTAGAGTAAACCAGCTGATATTGAGACATCATTATACTATTCTTCATATTGTCTTAGTTTTTGCCTGATGTCTTTTTTATCTTCCAGGATTCCAAGTTCCGCATTCTATCTAGTTGTCATGTCTCTTTTAGGCTCCTCCTTACTATTTGTTCCTCTTGCTCTCCTTGTTTTTGATGACCTGGACGGTTTTGAGGAGTACTTGTGGGATATTTTGAAGAATGTCTTCCTTTTGGGATTTTTTCCAGTGTTTTTCCTCACTATTAGAAGAGGATTCTAGGATTTGGGAAGGAAGACCACAGAGGAAAATTACCATTCTCATCACATCATATCAAGATAAATAAAAATATGACTTATCACTGTTGATATTAACCTTGACCACCTGACTGGGGCAGAGTCTGTCAGAGTTCGTCATTGTAAAGTAACGATACCCCCATCCCCTTTTCTACACTGCATTCTTTGGAAGTCACTAGGTACAATCCACACTTAAGGATTGGTGAGGGGGGCGATACTCCACCTCATCACGGGCGGAGTGTCTCCATAAATCATTTAAAGTTTTTCTGCATGGAAATTTTGCCTCTCCTCAGCATTTGCTTATTTATTCATTCATATATTTATATCAGTACAGACTCACTGATATTCATCTTATACTTTTGACTACAGTCTGGCACCGCTTTATTTTGTGGTTCTTGTTGCTCGAATTGTTGCTTCTCAGCCGTTGGGCACGCTTTCAGTTGGCTCCTGGGCCCACTGGTACATCCTCGCCGCTGCGTCTTCGCCTTGTTCTGAGAGCATTCTTGCATCCTAGGCTGTACAGTCATACACACTCACTTGTATATGTCCTGTCTCAGTCTTAGAATCAGCCATTTACCCAAGGAAACCCAATCTGTGTCACTGGAAAATGATATCAGAAACCAAGATCCGGGTGCTAATCTGCTCATAGCGACTGGGGTGTCCTTGTTAGGTCTTTCCAGCTGACGGGACAAAGAAATAGACACATGTGTTCTAACCTGTGTACATCTATAAATATAACCATCAGTATTATCTTAATCTAAACTTGAGTTTATATAAAAAAACCAAAAAGACAGCCTATGGAATAGGAAAACTGGAGAGCTGAGTGTAAATCAATGAAGTTAGAACACTTCCTCATATCATACACAAAAATAAACTCAATATGGTAAAGACATTAAACATAAGAGAAGACATTATAAACCTCTAGAAGAAAACAGAGGCAAAATATTTTCTGACGTAAACCTGTAATATTCTCCTAGGGCAGTCTACGCAGACAATAAAAATAAAAGCAAAAATAAATAAATGGGGCCTAATTAAACTTACAAGTAATCATGAGCAAAACAAAATACAACCTACGGAATGGAAGAAAATACTTGCAAATAATGTGACTGACAAGGGCTTAATTTCCAAGAATACATAAACAGCTCATACAACTTAACAACAACAGCAAAACAACAATCCAATCCAAACATGGGCAGAAGACCTAAACAAGCAACTCTCCAGTGAAGACATACAAATAGCCAATAGGCACATGACAAGATACTCAGTACCGCTAATTATCAGAGAAATGCAAGTCAAAACTACAGTGAGGTATCACCTCACACCAGTTAGAAAGTCCATCATTTGAAAGTCCACAAACAATAAATCCTGGAGAGGATGTGGAGAAAAGGGAACCCTCCTACACTGCTGGTGGGAATGTAGTTTGGTATAGCCATTAACGGAAAACAGTATGGATATTACTTAAAAGAATAAAAATAGACTTACCATATGATCCAGCAATCCCACTCCTGGGCATATATCCAGAGGGAACTTTAATTCAAAAAGATACATGTACCTCAGTATTAATAGCAGCATTATTTATAATATCCAAGACATAGAAACCACCTAAACGCCCATCAACAGACAACTGGATAAAGAAGTTGTGGTATATTTACACAATGGAATACTACTCTGCCTTAAAAAGTAATTAAAATAATGCCATTTGTAGCAACATGGATGGACCTGGAGATTATAATACTGAGTGAAGTAAGCCAGAAGGAAAAAGAAAAATACCATATGATATCACTTATATGTGGAATCTAAAAACATGAGACAAATGAACTTATTTACAAAACAAACAGACTCACAGACACAGAAAACAGAATTCTGGTTAGCAGTCGGGAAAAGGGATATGGAGGGATAAATTGAGAGTTTGTGATTTGCAAATATTAATTTTCACTTCCAAAATTTTAAGGTCAACACCTTTCCCTCCAGTCTGTTTCATATACTTGTAATACTGTTAGATTGTTTTGCCATGGCACGTGCTAAATTCTGTAGTTCCCACGAGCTTTTAAATTATTTTATAAATTTTGCATACGATAAGATTTACTCCTTGTGATGTAAAGTTCAATAGGTTCGAACAAATGACTAGTGCCTTGTACCTAAAATTATGCTATCATACAGAATAGTTTCATCACCCTAAAAATTTCCCATTGGTTTGCCTAGTCAACCCTTGATTTGCCCACCTGAACCCTTGGCAACCACTGATACTTTTACTGCCTCCCTAATATTATCTTTCCAGAATGTCATACATTGGTAAAATGCACTCTTCAGACTGCCCTGTTTCACTTAGCATTATGCATTTATGATTCATCTATGCATTTTCATCATTCAATAACTATTTTATTTTTGACTGATGTTCAATTTTATTGACGTACCAAAATTTGTTTATTCCTTCACCTATTGAAACTTATTTGGTTGCTTCTTGTTTTTGAGTGATTATGAATAAAGCTATTAAAAACATTCATGGGTTTATTTTTGTGTAAATATAGTTTGCAAATGAATTGCACATATATTCAGAAACACGGTTGTCTTATTGTACTGAAAGACCACACTTAACTTTATAAGAAACTGCCATACCGCCTTCCAAAGTGGCTGTACCACTGTGCATTCCCACCAGCTTTGAATGAGAGTTCCTGTTGTTCCACATTCTCACAAAAAAATTTTACATTGTTACACTTTTTAAAATTTTAGCCAATCTAACATTTATAGTGGTATCTCTTTGTTTTAATTTTCTAATCTCTAATGAACAAAAATGCTTAATATATTTTCATACACTTATTTGTCATCTATGCATCTTCTTTGGTGACATGCCTGTTCAGATATTTTGCTATTTTTCTGATAGGGTTGCTTGTTTTCTTAATGCTTAGATTTTAAGATGTCTTTGAATATTTTGGATTTTGCCAAACTTTTTGTACAATCTTAACTCTGAATCCTATGGGAAGCATTTTCTTACAAATTTTAATTTCCAGCAAAGTTAAGTTACTGAGAATTCCATTACACAGAAAGACTCTATGTAGTGTTTTCTCTTACCAGAAATGTCACAAGAAGAAAAATTAATAAACTTCTGAAACAGAATGATTTTAACTTAAAAGCATGTTATATGCACTACAGAAGCTGGTGAAACAAAGGAGCACCTTAATGTAATGACCCACATAGTTCCCACCAAGTGAATGGAAATGTAACTGATATTAGTGAAATTCAGTTCACATCATCTCTTCTTCTCCCTATATTTCCCCCTCAAAATCCCCTTCTCTTTCCACAGAATTAAGAAAAATTTCTGATAACTGCAATTGCAATATTTTAAAAACTCTCCCATATTCCCTCTTGTTGTGTTTTATGCCTGATTTCCTACTGTCTGTTTCATTATTGCAGATTTTTCCACATACATATCAGTGGAAATAACAGAGTCTTAAATTCCAAACAGCTCTTCTGATTACCATAAATCCTCAGAAGCTTCCTTGGTTTGATTTTATCATTAAGTATTCAAGTCAGAAGTACCAATAAAAATCAACTGCTGCTTGGAATAGAGGTCAAGCAAGCAAGACACTGAAAAATGTAAAATATTTGTAATGGGTTTAAATATTATTTTTTGAGACATGTAAAAGGAACTGCATTTATTATATGATTGGATTTCAAAACTAGTAGTTATTTCTACAAAATAGTTTGAACTATCAAAGACCTTTGTGATGGACGTAGAAATGATTGAAAATGTATACTTGGATCTAAGCCCAAATGAAAATAAAATCCACCAGTTATTATGCAAAGTTTTGCTTAGTAAGTTAAAGATCCACATACCAAAAAACTAAGAGTATTAGCTTATTAAGAGGCATTGTATATAGTCCACAAATGTGTCAGTTTATTATCAAGTTAGAAATAAACATAATATTAAATAAGTAGATTTATGATGATACTGAAATAAATCATAATTTAATACTTGTGTTGAGGCTTATGTACAAAGTGAACTATGACTTTAAAAATAAATTTCAAAAATTGCTATAATGCTAAAAATTCAAAAATTGCTAAAACTGACATCACTGAATCAGTAAGTAGTTGCATAAAGCTTATTATTCTCACAATGACAACCAAAGAACAAGTAAACATGTTTTACAAAAACATTTCATTGACTCAGAGATTTACACAGCATTAAAAATTCCTGCCATTGAGTATTGATTTAACTATGTTAAAAATAGAAAGTACTACTTTTAAGGAAGGTAAAATGATTGAATATCTTTTGTTATATTAGGAGTTGAAAATTAATTAAGAATACTTCTAATAGCACGATACTACTGAGTCCTTTTAAAATGTAAAGTAGACTTCTGCTTCTAAGAACACAGAGTAGATACACTTTTTCCTATTTCTCCTAATAAATACAACTAAAAACCCTAGATAGTAAAAAGAAGACATTCATATGTAGACTCAAGCTTGGAGAGAAAAAGGCAGACAGGCTAGGGACCTTGGAACCCAAGAAACAACCCAGCACTGAGTTTTCTAGGTGTTCTTTTTTGCCTCACATATCTCAGACATGGTGCAGAAAAACAGTAACCTGGAAACAACAAATGGCACAGTCAAAAGAACCTTAACAATTTTTTCTCCTTCTAGCAAAAGGACTAGGAAAAAGACTGTGTAGTTTTAGGAGAGAAAAGTTTTAGACAATAACTGCTTGATTCTCACCAAGCTAAAGAAAAAACTGTGGTTCCAACCCACCGTGGTCAGCAAAGACTTAGTGAGACTTCCATGATTGGCAGGTTGTCTCTGGACATCGCAACCTTAACCTTCTCTACCAAGATGGTCAGAGAAGGCCAAGGAGGGAGTCAGACCTGAGGGTTGATCAGTTAGTAACAAGTCCTGTTCCATCTGTGGTGTCAATGGAGACAGCATGGGGAACCCGAACTTCCAGCCCCAGCTGGCAGTAAGGAGGCCACAGATTATGCATATTGATGTAAAATATAAAATGATAAAAATTTTACAAAAAGGGCCATCAGAGAAATTCATTGGGACCTCAGAGTAGGCAAAGGTTTTCTAGACTTGACACCAAAAGCATGATCGATAAAATAAGGAAGTATAAACTGTATTTCATGAAAATTAAAAACTTCTGCTCTGAGAGGTGCTCTGTTGAGGAGAAAAGACAAGCTAAACACTGGGAGAAAAATATTTGTAAACTACATGTCTGAACAAAACTAACAAAAAACAATCCAATTAGAAAAATGGCAAAAGATATTTCACAGAAGTCAGCCAGGTGTCAAATATCCAATAGAGGACATGTCAAAAAGTATTTGTTGTTAAGTATATGTGAATTAAAATTAAAATAAAATATCAGTACACATCTACCAGAATGTCTAAAATTACAAAAACAGGGACAAAACTAAATGCTGGCAATGATACGGAGAAACTAGATCACTCATGCCTTCTGGGTGGAAATGTTAAATGGTGCAGTCACTCTGAATAAGAGCACAGAACCAAGGAAGTGAAAGACTTATATGTGGAGAACTACAAAACACTGACTAAGGAAATTAAAGATGATTTAAAGAAATGGAAAGATATCCCATGCTCTTGGATTAGAAGAATTAATATTATTAAAATAGCCATACTACCCAAAGCAATCTACAGGTTTAATGCAATCCCTATCAAATTATCCAGGACATTTTTCACAGAACTAGAACCAATAATCCTAAGATTTATATGGAATCACAAAAGACCAAGAATTGCCAAAGCAAAAACTGAGAAGAAAGAATGAAGCTGGAGGATTAACCCTCCCAGGCTTCAGACAATACAATAGGGCTACAGTAATGAAAACAGCATTGTATTGGTACAAAAACAGACTTATGGACCAATGGAACAGAAGAGAGAGTCCAGAAATAAACCCACAAACTTTTGGCCAATTAATCTTTGACAAAGGAGGCAAGAACTTATGATGGAATAAAGACAGTCTCCTCAGCAAATGGTGTTGGGAAAACTGGACAGCTGCATGTAAATAAATGAAGTTAGAATACTCCCTCACACTATACACAAAAATAAACTCAAAATGGCTTAAAGACTTAAACATAAAACAAGACACTATAAGCCTCTTAGAAGAAAACATAGGAAAAACATTATCCAACATAAATCTCAGCAATGTTCTCTTAGGGCAATCTACACAAGCAATAAAAATAAAAGCAAAAATAAACAAATGGGACCTAATTAAACTTATAATCTTTTGCACAGCAAAGAAAACCATAAGCAAAACAAAAAGACAACCTACAGAATGGAAAAAAATATTTGCAAAAGATGAGACTGACAAGGGCTTAATTTCCAGAATATATAAACAGCTCATACAACTTAACAACAACAACAGCAAAAAAACCAAACAACCCAATCCAAACATGGGCAGAAGAAATAAACAAGCAATTCTCCAATGAAGACATACAAATGGCCAATAGGTACATGAAAAAATGCTTAATATCACTAATTATCAGGGAAATGTAAATCAAAACTGTAACAAGGTATCACCTCACACCAGTCAGAATGGCCATCATTAAAAAGTCCAGAAACAATAAATTTTGGAGAGGATGTGGAGAAAAGGAAACCCTCCTACACTGTTGATGGGAATGTAGTTTGTTATAGCCGTTACAGAAAACAGTATGGATAGTCCTCAAAAGACTAAAAGTAGAAACTTACCAAATGATCCAGCAATCCCGCTCCTGGGCATATATCCAGAGGTAACTCTAATTTAAAAAGGCACATGCACCCAATGTTCATAGTAGCACAATTTACAATAGCCAAGACATGGAAACAACCTAAATATCCACTGACAGATGATTGGATAAAGAAGTTGTGGTATATATACACGATGGAATACTATTCAGCCATGAAAATAATAAAATAATGCCAATGACCACTGTAGATCCCCAGGGAATAATGATTAATGGAAAAAGTGAATCTCAAAAGAATACATACAGTAGGATTCAATTTAAATAGCTATTTTGAGAAGATAAAATTACAGAGTGAAGAATAAATTGGTGATTGACAGGGTTTAAGAATTTAGAAGGGGAGTTCCAGTTCCAGATAGCAACCTAGGAGGATCCCAAACTCACCTCCTCCTGCAGTCACACTGAATCTGCAGCTACATATGGAACACCTTCCTCTGAAAACCTGACTGAGTGCCTCCAATGTATCAGGTGAAGGAGAGAAGCCCACATCAAAGCAGGTAGGAGAGCTGGGACACAATCTGGTCATTAACTGCACTCCTTGTGTAGAGCCCCACAATCGGGAGGAAACTCAAAACCCAGAGGTCTCCCCCAAGAGTGAAGGGTTTGATTCCCACATTGGGCACCCCAACTTTTAAGATCTGAATCATGAGCCCTGGAGATGGACCCTGAAAACATTTAGGTTTGAAAACCAACATGGCTGACACCCATGAGACCCATAAGATTATATGCAACTAAGAAACAGCTCTTAAAGGGCTCAAGCAGGGACTCGCCATCCCAGGGCTCAGCACAGAGGCAGCAGATAGAGAGGTGACCATTCTTTATTTGAAGGGAGTTCATTTGCTGGTCTCAAAGTTTTGGACCCAGGGGCAGGCATCAGGTTTGGCTTGCATTTAGAAGCCACTGTCTCCATGCTTTCCCTCTGCCTTGTTCCAGCCTGTGGGTACCATCTTTAAATTTTTTTTTAACTCTAGGCATTTGGGGTTTTGTTTTGTTTTTCTCTTTCTTCTGGTAGGCACCATCTCTGTATCTTCCCTCTGGCTCACTCACAAGAGAACCAGCATCCTTGGAGGGGCGCTGTTACACACACCTGTTGCCCCTGTTTTTTATGTCTGATGCCCTGTGTTTGAGGTTGCCGTCCAGAAGTCACTCCTTGACTACCTGGCTCTGGAGGCTTGAATGTTGTCCTGTAATTTTTAACTATTTAGCAATAGGTTAAATTAATTAAACTTGATTGTGTAGCTGGGAACAGATTATGCAGAGTTATTTACTTTTAAGCATCTATTTCTATGAATAGCATTTCTCAACTATAAAATGCTAGGCAGACATGAACACATGGTTTTAATTCCATTTTCATCCTTTAATCAGCTGATGAAAAGCCTTCATGTGGAACAGAAAAGAAATAGACATGACACAAAAGTTAATTTCAAAAATGGTTGCATTTTTATTATACCTATGGCTTCATTTAGAAATATGGAACTCACACATGAGACTTTATGAATACATTATCGACTTAATTTCTTAATTTTTTTCTTTTAATAAACACAGAGCTGTTCATGAAAAGAAAATACATTCATTATTTTATAGAAGCCAGAAAGAAGTGACTATTACAAAGGAGTAGAGAAAGCTATCTTTCATCAGCCCCATAAAAGAGGGGCCCTTCATCTTCATCTCTTGTGATAGGTTTCCCAGAATGATGAATCAATAGGAAAGTGTTCATTATTCTCCCAATTCATTTGAACCCAGCCTGTGAGTTGACTATGAAGTCAAGAAACAATTGAGTGAAATCAAATGGTCCTGTGAGCAGTAGATTCCAGTACTATTCAAAGCAGAACCTGTGGACCTATCGATCCTAAATTGAACAAACAAAAACAAGCCCCATGATAATCTCAGAAATGCACATATTAAAATTATGGTCCTTTTTAATTGTGATGTAAAATATCACAGATGGAATGGATTCAAAATTCTAATGGAGAGCCCATGTAAATACATCAAAAATTAATCTGTTAATTCTTTTGCCTATTATAAATTTCACGGGAATTTATAAAACTTGGAAGAGTGACAATGAGGAGCGGAATTTAAAAACATCATTTGTAAGCATGTTGATAGATTGAAACATCATTTAAAGTGAGGAATTATATTTTTTTCTAAAAAAAATTTTACATCTGTGTATAATTTTTCTACTGTAGAAAAAATATCCTTCAAACAGGATGTTCTTTATTCTCTCCTTCACCTCCAATTGGCCTATTAATTACAACAGTCTACACTTTTGTATTTGGTTTCCCTAGAAATCCATGTATGAAGTCAATAGTTTCTAAGTCTGTCTGCCCATCAGTGTCCCAAACACCCAACTGTAATTTCTGAGTCAAAATCATAGAAATGGAACTTGGAAATCTGAATTCAAAATATATATATTATATATATATATATATGTATCCATCCATCCCCAGGTTACAAAGCAAATGTGGAACTACAGAGCAAAGAGTAAATTTTCAAAAGGAGGCATTTCTGTTCATTGCTAGCCTCCCTGTGGAAAGAAGAAATGGGAGGGGAAGATGAGTATCACCAGGGCTCAACTTCCCAGTCTCCATGGAAACTCATTTTTATATCCCTTTATGTGGATTTATTAAGTGTGTGGTAATGGAGGTTTTCTTTTTCCTGAGAACTACTCTCTTTCACTGTCTTTTCCTCAAGAATTTCTTATAGGAAATAAAAAAGGATCATAGAAAAAAAGAGCCTGCGTACATGCCGTGAGAGCTCTGGGCACTTTGAGATGGGAGCGCTCATGAACATTCAATCCCAGCATATGGATTAGAATTTGCTAAATAGTGAATTTGTTTATTTTCCCTTACTTAAGTTGGCTGGGTATTTAGTCCTAACTGTCACTTAGTTTCATGTCCACTCCAAAGGCACCAGTACATATTAACAAGTTTTTATAGACATGCATACAGCTCTCCTTCTCTAAGGACCTGTCTCCTCCTGGGCACAGAGTTTGAGCAGTTTCAGATATTAACCATCAGTAGAAATGTCAGCTTTTGGTCTACCTTGTGTATCTCCAAAGAACCCATCCAATACCCACTTACCTCCTGACAGAGAGGCACTCGTGCACACCTCTGTAATCCTCAAACACAGAAAATCCATGCTCTCCTGCATGTCAGGCAACCTAGTCCACTCCATTTGATGGACCTCAAACCTAAAATGTCCAAATATTTTCTCAGGCTGGTGTCCTTTGCCAACCTCTCCCACCCCCAACTCAGAAAATTCTCCTCAATCTTTTTGAAACCCACGTTCACACACCCAGACACACAGTACTTATTATATCTTGTGAGGCTGATGAGTGTGGAGAATAAAAACAATTAGGTGGAAAAGGATATGTGCTCAGTTTTCCCTTGTAAATCCACAGCAGAGGGATCACACGTAGACATGGATATGTGTACAGAGCAATAGTTTCTCAATAGCGTATTCCTGTATTCCATTAAACAAATACATGCTAGTTGAATATCTTGGTACCGATCAAGGACAAGAAACCTAAGACCTAATTATCATAACCCACAGAAATGAGAGGATAACATGACAGAGCTGTAGCAAGCTATGAACCGGGCGGTTTACTGTTCTGTCAGCATCAACTCCTACCCTCACGCTCTCTCAAAGACAAGTGGCACGTTTGTGTCCCCTCCCCCCTCCACCTTGGTGCCCGTTTCTGCTGCTTCTCTGTCGGCTATTAGCTTACTTCCTGCTGGGAGGAGAGGGACCACCGTTACTGTTGCAGAACACACACGTTTTGAATGGCCACACTTGAAGAACGTGTGCAGTATGGAAGGAAAACAAACCAGACAACTTTTTAGGCAATGCACTCGCCCCAGCCTCTCCTTACAGCAGTTTCCTCTTTGAGTGTGAGTGTGCTGTCCTGTGTATCTGCTCCATAACTAGCTTCATATCCCAACACAACATGTCCACCTTTCTTGCGCTCATGAAATTGTAGACACCCATCAAACTTTGCCATGATGTGGTACGCGCACAGGCCACTGTTAAAGCAACAGCTATCAGGTGTCCAATGAGCACAAATACTGGTACTGACATTGATGGTGATCGAACAGATGAGACATGTCAGTTACATCAAGATTTACAAGTGATGGAAGACTCAACCCAAAATGACCTACATCAAATTGAACTTATTTATTCAAATGACTGAGATTTATTTGGGTATCTACCTTCAAGTTTAGTTTATTCCAATTTATGTAGTTAGGAATTAGTTTTGCTCCATTTTTCACTCCTCAACACTGGCTTTATTCGAGGATTCAGTGGATCATTTTCTACAATGATAGGCATTGACCTTGGCCAAAAAGACAAGAAGCCTCTCTTTTAAAAGACCCAGCCAAGTGAGTCAGACAGAGAAAGACAAATATCACATGATATCACTTATATGTGGAATCTAAAGAAAAGTGATAAAAATTCTACTTACAAACCAAAAACAGACTCATGGGCATAGAAAACAAACTATGGTTACAAAGGGGAAAGGCAGGGAGAATGGGGATTAATATAAGCACACTACTGCATATAAAGTAGATAAACAAGAACCTACTGTATAGCACAGGGAACTCAATCCAATTTTTTATAATAACATACCATGGAAAAGAATCTGAAAAGAAAATATAATATGTATGTATATGTACAACTGAATAACTTTGCTGTATGCCTGAAACTAACATTATTAATCAACTATACTTCAATAAAAAATAAAAATAAAAATAAAAGACCTAGCCAAAATCTAAGTAGGTCTTACTGGCATCAGGTAAGGTCAAATGTTCATTCCTGAATCCAATTTTAAGGCCAGAGGAAATCACTTTTTGTTTGTCTTATCAACTCCATGATCCTTGTCTATTTCTGGAGTTTGGAAGTAGAGTCAGCTCTACTTAAAACTCAAGAATTAAATTTGAAGGATGAATTGGTAGCCACAAAATAATCTGCATACTGTTTACCAGGGCAAGAGTGTTTGAGTGTTGAACAGCCATGTGAAGAGATCTATTACATCTGCAGTGGCAAAAACTGGCATCCAGGCTACTACTAGCCCACATCCATCCATGGCAGACATTTTTATTAATCTTGGACCCATCTCCTGCACTCACAATCTATTTCAACTTACTCTCCAGGAAATAGCTTGCAGTTCATCAGAGAAAATTTATATTATACCCTTTGTTATGCCATACATGATAATATTCTTAATGACTGTGGATAAAGCCTGGAGGATGTGTTGATAACTCATTTTTAATCTTTCACCTTCAAATGTACCTAAAACCTTCTTGAGTCTACTTATATTTTTGACTTTTCCACCTCTCAGGATAATTAATTATCTTCATACCTCTATTTCTAGAGGCATAGCAAGCAGTCTGGTCTACTCTCTATTACACCTGCCTTAACATCTTCAATTTAAGATTGAATTTTCAGTTAAAGAATAGAAGCATTCAGATGTTAAAGACCCAAGTGTCAGAAAGACTCAGGCAAAAATTGGAAACAATTTTTTATCTCCAATGATATGTGACTAAACAAAGAAACAGAGCTGCACATATAAAGGAAGAAAAAATTATCTCATGTGATAGAAAATTATTTATGGATAATATTTGAATTGCTGCACAACTTGTAAAACTGCATAAAGACTTGTATTACCATGCACATCCATACAGTTTAACTTTCTGATTTTAACATGTTAAAATGTCATTCACTGCTAGTGAATGTAACGAAAAAGAAGCAGACTCAAGGAAAGACAGAGCAAACTAGTGGTTACCAGAGGGCAGGTGGAAAAGCAATGTAGGAGTGGAGGAGTAGGAGGCGAAACTCCTGTGTGTGAGATAAGCTACAAGGATGTATTGTACAATCTGGGGAATACAGCCCATACCTTGTAATACCTGTACATGGAAAATAACCCTTAAAAATTGCATGAAAATAAAAGTATTTAGAATTTTTCAAAAGTTCACTAAAGACATTTTTAATAAGAAAGAATTAGACTTAGAAGAATATATTTGAAAATTGAAATGCTTCAGCTTCATTGCAACTTCAACACCTAAGAAGATAACAATGAAGAAGGAATGACGTTTCTCTCCTACCATTTAAAGTATCATTATTTCACTAAACATATTTGCCCTAAATCAACAAAACTTGAGTTGTTAGAATACATTCCAAATAAAATGCAAATCAAAGAAATTCTGATATGAATAACAAAAAAAAAATCATAGAATGACTCCCTTTACAAACTTCAGATTTTTTTTTCAAATACAGACACACAGATATAAGAAATCCAGGTATTAAGATTCTCTCTTGGGTGCTCTGTGTGTGTGTATTTATATACACCCTCTGCATATATATGCACACATAAGATAGATAGATAGATTGATCGATCGATCAATAGATAGATGCACTGGATATACACACATACAGAGCATGCAAGAGAGAAACCTAAGAGTTGGATTTTTTATTTCGTTCTGTAAACGACACATGAAGATGGTAACAGTGTTGTAAAGGTGACAAGAATTGTCTCATGGCAACGTTTGGCATTACAGTGCTACTAGGAACAGCTATAAATATAGTGTGAATCTCTAATAAAATGTTATGACAGTTAGTTTCTTTTCCATGTATCCTTAAACAGAAGCTTGTTAATATTATCTAATTAGTTGACTATGCTTAAGTACTTATAGGATCACGTACCTCCATAATATCACTTGTTTTTTAAAAGTACATCATTTCCAAGGTCATGACCCACTGCTATGACAGTTAGAATAGCTCGACATTCTGTGTTAGTAAATAAAGAAGACACTATTCTATTTCCGTGAGGCAACTGGCAATTATTCTTTTTAATCAATTTGGCAAAAGTGGTAAATATCCAAATGACTAATATATGAAGGATCTGAATTCTATGTACAGAGGCCAGTTCTTTTCTGATGCCCTCAGACAGAATCAATAACTCTAACATCTGCATTCCTTTAACAGTTTATACAGGGATTAAATATGACACTAACTAGGTTGTTTAGCAAATATACACATTAGCATATGTTTTCACCCAATATTGGGAGTATTTTAGGGTTTAGAGACACTTTTTTCCTTTTCTGTATTCTCAGCACATTCAGCACATACTTGGTGTTCAGATGACATTTTTTAGATTTAATATGAAACAAAAAAGAAGGGTAGGTGTTTTGCATACATTTGATAATAAATAGGGTGATAAAAAATATTGCAAATTAAACTGACCATTTAAAGGCAGAGTTTATCCTCTAAAGTCTAAATTTTAGTACATGACATCATGATGTTAGTTCTCCAGGCACAAAATCTTAGCGTTAGTTTTCCTATGTCATCCTCTTCATCCATTCCCAACATGTCACTAAATTCCTTTGTACTTTGTTTTATGATATTTGTCCAATTTGGCTTTTCCAAGCTCCTGATTTTAGTTTTAGGCTCCCTGATTAAATATCAATGCTACCACATTAGCCAGGCTTCACCTAAATGTCACGTACAAATTTATGAACCCACAGCACTATTACTAAATGCTTAATTGATCAACCATTTTGTATACATATATTTATTTATAAAATACAAGTGTGTGCTAATTAAGTAATAGTTAACACATTCCAAATAAAGGTAATTACTAACAGTACGAGAATAAAATGTAGATAAAGTAAATTCTGAACCTAATGAATTGAAATATGCACCTGTGGGAATGTAATGTAGTGTAAAAGACAACAGATCTAAATGATTGATTTCTTATTTTTAACTTCCCCTGGTCTCCTACACATCCAGCACTAGGTACCTTCTGAAAATACTACTTCCTGCAGGCTAGTGTCCTGAACAGAAATCTACAATGTTTAAGCTTAGAGTCCTCAAGTGGCCATTTAAGTATTTCTACACGGAGGTCCTTTTTTGCTAATCCAAGCTTATTCCTTGCTCCATACTCCTCAGCAACACACACACGTGAACACCAATTCTTCTGTGTTATTCAAATAATGCCTGTTTTTGCTATTATATTTCTCGTGTAGTGTGCTCATTCTCTTCTCTCTCCTGTCACCTGCACCACTCCTCTTGCCTGCATCTTGATGCTCACAGCAGCCCTACCCCGAGCCTGCACCACGTACCCTTCTGATCCAATGTACCCATGCCCAAAGCCTAGTTTTAGAAGACCTGCTCAGTGAAGTTCGCCTCAAGTATGATGACACAATTCAATCATGCCTTTAAAACAACGGTAGCTTAGGGATCTATTTCATCACAGAGAGATTCTTTTTTTTAATTTTTTACTTAAGTATAGTTGATTTACAATGTTGTGTTAGTTTCAGCTGTACAGCAAAATGATTCAGTTATACAGACACACAAACACACACACACACACACATATATATTCCTTTTCAGATTATTTTCCATTATAGGTTATTAAAATATATTGAATATAGTTCCTCATGCCATACAGTAGGTCCTTATTGTTTACTTTATATATAGTAGTTTGTACCTGCAAATCCCAAACTCCTAATTAATCCCTCTCCTCCACCCTTTCCCCCTTCAATAACCACAATTTGTTTTCTATGTTTGTGCATCTATTTCTGGTTTTTAAATAAGTTTATTGTATCTTTTTTTGAGATTCCACATATAAATATCATATAATTGTCTTTCTCTGACAGAGCGATATAATCTTGATTCTTTTTCATGAATATATCTACCAGAGTCAAACACCTTTCTAGTATTACACACACACACACACACACACACACACACAATTATCTTATAAGCATCAGAGAGTAGTGGTGTCAGAGCAGGTGTATATTTGTTATAATTAGATCCTAAACCAATAAAACTACACACAGTGGATTTTCCATAAATGCTATTATTACTGATAATAATTAACTTCATTATAACTCTAGTAGGATCTTAAACAAGCACTCACAAACTAATATAGGTATTCTCAGTAATATTTAAGGCCAGTGAAATTTCCCACTGTAGAACAAAGAAAAATAAACTGTGTATATGACCATTTGTATGCAGCCAAACTTTGGGAACATTTCAGTGCTTTATAGGGACCCCAGCCTTTCTGAAATACTCCTCAATACATTTTTATCTGAAGGAATCCCACTATTTATTTTTGTGGTGTTTTGTGGACACATAGACTTAACCAGAATCATCTTCTGAATACCAGTGACAATTATCAAAGGCCAAATCTCTCTGGTATTAAAACACAGTAATCCTATTCTGGAATTGAATGAATAATTTTATATCAAGTTGGAACAGATGGGTAAAAACAGCAAACAGATGCCTCTGGCTAACAAGTACATGTAAAAAGGTAAACTTTTCTCCATTTCTTCGATTTTTCTTTTTACTGAGACAATCATGCCCTTTGGCATGACATAATGGATTTTATTTTTAATAGGAGAGTTGTTGACAAATGTAATTATTAGGATGTCTGTTTTCAAAGATGTAAGAAGAAATAACTCTTTAGAAATTCCTAAAACATTTTTAAATAATTCTTTTGGAAAATCTCACCAATCTACCCAATTATGTGCCAACACATGAGAGCTTTTTCCTCCATTTGGCACTTTTGGAAGATTTTCCAGAATCATTGCCTCTTATCAATGCTCCTGCGCACACCTGGTCAAAATCGACATCATTCTGCTCGCTGCTATGACGTCCGACACCTTGAGTCACACCCCGATTTGGCCTCTTTGACTGAAACGAGCACTGGCTTCCAGCTGGAATCACAGATTTGGCCTTGTCACTGGATGTGTCATTTCTGGATTTCTTGTGTAAATCAAGCTGCTTGCAAAGAAGATGCATGAGTCCTGGAGGATGAAGGGGACTATTATTTATTTAAAATTATGGGGGAAAAAAAACCCTGTCATTTTGTGTATATTGATTCTTATGTGAATAATGCACTAAACATTCTGTGAAAATTTGCCTGGGTCATTTATTTTTCAAAAAAAAATTCAGCAAGTAAGAATAGACAATATTACTGTAAATTTTTTAAGTAAAAATGCATATATATACGACATTGCTACCATTAAATATGATTAATGTGGAAGGGAAAATGAAAGCAGTCACGGGAGTTGTGTAGAAAAACCAAGTAGATTCTGAAGCCTTGGCTAACATTGAACTTGGAACTATTTTAAAAGAAAGGCAATTCTGGAAGGATTTTCATCAAACCTAGAACTTAATGCTTTGGACTGAATATATACTTTGGAATTAGATGGTTTGAGGTGAAACTCTCAGCTCAGTTATGTTTAAAGATGGACAAAAAATCCATTACTTACTAGGGTTTTTTTTCTTCTTTCCTTCCTTACTTCTTTTTTTCAACCCTCCTCTCTCTTTTATGCTACCCTGAGGTTGCAGCATTGAACTAATCATAATCTTTTCTGCATCAAATACGTGGCTCATGCAAAGACCTGTTTTCTTTTTCTTCTTGCCTGCCTACCTTCCTTCCTTCTTCCCTCCCCCTGTATTTCCTCTAATTATGTAATGTTACACTCCTTAACCCTTCTTACCTTCATCTTCTTGATTGGTTAAAATCAAAATACTAGCATCTGCCTTACTGAACTGCTATGAACAGGGCACTGGCTGAGTGAAAGTTTGCCCCCTGCCTTGTTGTGAGCTGGCTGGTGTGACAGGAACAAGGGTCAGAGCTGGGGGGTTGGGTGCTGTGAAAGAGACCCCCATCCCCCTCAGCCAGCTTTGCTGTGGGTCACTGGGCACTCACCGAGCAAGCCTTAATAGCCTATTTAATTCTTGCCAACTCAGTTGCAAAACACTTACTTTGAAAAAGAGGAGACCTAAACAAAATCTGGACAAGGAATTTGTATTTTTTTGGCCAGCTAGACATCTGTTTCCTGTTAGGCAGTGACATCCATGATATAAAGCAGTTCCTTGATACAATTCTCTACACTATTATGAAATTCAACCTATCATGGCATGTGTTCCTCTTATTACAACTGTATACACTATCTATGTGTATAAAGGGGAAATCATCATAAAGCTACAAAGAATATTGCACACTTTGCAATGGGGATTTATCATAGACAGAAGAACCTTTTGATTACTTCTTTGTTCTTGAAAAATAACTAAATACAGATTTTCTTCAGCTTATTTAATGTTTTGAGAAGACAAATATATTAACCTCAGTGTTTATGAGCGTGTAGGTCACAATTGAATGTGACTAGTCATTTCCATCCCATGCCCTGGCCGCGGCTCTGCCTGCTGGTGTATGAGCATCATTACCAGGCTCTCAGAGTGCCAACAGTATGTCTCTTTCCTACTCACTGTGCCAGCAGCCGGATATGCAATCAGTGGAGCTGAGAACACAGACCCTCACCCTTAAACCCCATGGAGATCTGCACAGGATAGGATACCCTTGCTGAGCAGAGATGCCTTTATGCCTCCTCCTATTTAACTGGTTATTTTTCACTTACTTGTATATGATTAACAATGAAATTGGAAATGTAAAACACATAGACAAGGTTTACTTGTTTATATATTCATTTAGTAATTCTTTATCAACATCTATTAATTAAGAGCTCATTTAAAAGACTTCTTGTTTAAATCTATTTGGAGTTAAATGACAAAGTGATGATACCACCTATTGCAATTTTATTTCTTTTTTGCCACCATCCTTAAAGTATCCCTTGTGTTTTCCTAATTTAATTTTAAAAATGGACTCTAAGTCTGTCTGAACAACTTTTGTCAGGAATTAATTCTGTCACTCCTTTTCTAAGCATAAACCTTACTTTCTGTACTTTTGAAAAAAAATCCCAGACAGTAGATATGATATAAATGCCCTGTATTTCCTTATTGCTATTCATTTATATTTTGAATTCCCATTTCTAATTTCTAAAAAAGACCATGTGTTTTGGAGTGTCTGTCTATTCAGCATTGTAAATGAAAGTTCTATCCAGTAAAGAAATAAATGAACAAATAAAAAACTAAATGAGAAATTACAGGCATACCATTTGCAAAGGAAGATATAAGTCTATCTTTAAACACTTAAGACATGATCCTGTATTTAGAAAATCTGAAGAAGTTCACACACGTGAACACAGATGCACATGCACACACACGACTGCTAGAACAAACAAGTGAGAGTCTCAAGGTTGCAGGAAGAAATTCATGTACAAAAAATAAACTTTCATCCTAAATACAAGGAGCGAACATTTGAAAATTCAAAATCACATTTAAAATAATCAATCACTTAAGAATAAATTTAACAAAAGGAGTACAAGCCTTCTATATTGAAAACTACAAAATATGCTGAGAGAAACTGAAGATGATTTAGTTCATAGAAGCACTATATACAATAGCCAAGACATGGAAACAACCTAAATGTCCATTGACAGATGACTGGATAAAGAAGCTGTGATATATGTACACTATGGAATACTACTCAGCCATAAAAAGTGATAAAATAATGTCATCTGCAGCAACATGGATGGACCTGGAGATCATCATTCTAAGTGAAGTAAGCCAGAAAGAGAAAGAAAAATATCATATGATATCACTTATACATGGAATATGAGACTGGACAAAACAGAAACAGACTCAGACATAGTGAACAAATCTATAGTTACCGGGGGTAAAGGGGGTGGGAAGGGATAAATCAGGAGTTCGAGAATTGATAATATTAACTACTATACATAAAATAGATTAAAAAATTTTTTTTCTGTATAGCACAGAGAACTATACTCAATATCTTGTAGTAACCTATAATGAAAAAGAATATGAAAACAAATGTATGTATATATATGTATGACTAAAACATGCTGTACACCAGAAATTGACTCATTATAACTGACTATACTTCAATTAAAAATAAAAAGAAATTGAATTTAAATTAATGGAGGGATTTCTTTTTTCATGCTCTCAGACTTTATTAGCTGGAGTTTTGGCAAAAGAGAAAACCCCTGAAACAGTCACCCACCAGGTTCAGGATGACCAGAATAGAGGAGCCTTTGCTTGGAGATGTGCTCTCCTTGAGATGAAAGCATATCTGTGATTTTTGAAAAGGGGGAGCTGACTGGCTGAATATCTCTGAGCACAAATTCAGAGTATTTTAAAAATTGTCTGCCAGAAGAAAGGGTGGAAGACTCAGTGTTATTATGTCAACAACTCTCCTCCGTTGGTCACTACGTTCAGCACAGTGTATCTCAAAACCACAGCAGGGCTTTTGTTGTCGTTGCTGTTACTGAGGTTGACAAGCTGGACCAAAGTTTACATGGTTTAAAACACCAACGTGATATTACTACTCGGCAGCTAATAATGACCAACATCTACAACATTAACAGTATCAAGTGCCGGTGAGGACACGGAGCAACAGGAACTCTCATTCATCGCTGGCGGAAATGCAAAATGATGACAGCTACTTTGGTAGGCAGTTTGGTGACTTCTTGCAAGACAAACCATACCCTCACCATACACTGGCACAGTCATGCTTCTTGGTGTTTACTCAAAGGAGTTGAAAATGTATGTCTACACAAATCCCTGTACACAGATGATTATAGTAGCTTTATTAATTACTGCCAAAATTTGGAAGCAACCAAGACGTTCTTTAGTTAGTTAATGCATAAACTGTGAGTACATCCAGACAACAGAACATTATTCAGCACTAAAAAGAAATGAGCTATCAGACCATGAAAAGACATGGTGGAACCTTAAACGTATATTACCAAGTGGAAGAAGCTAGTCTGAAAAGACTACATAGCACATGATTCCAAATTGATGAGATTCTGGGAAAGGCAAAACTATGAAGACGATAAAAAGGTCAGAGGTTGCCAGGGGTTAACAGCACAGGGAGAGGTGAGTAGGCAGAGCACACAGGATTTCCATGGCAAGGAAACTACTCTGTATGATACAGTAACACAGATACATGTCATTATCCATTTTTCCAACCCCCCAGGATACATAACACCAAAAGTGAACCTCACTGTATACTCTGGACTCCAGGTCAGAATGATGTGTCAGTGTAAGTTCATCAGTTATAACATATGTTCCTCTCTGGCGGGGGACATTGATAATGGACAGGACTATAAATGTATTGGGGCAGGACTTACATGGGAAACCTCTGTACTTTCTGGTCAGATTTATTGTGAACCTAAAACTGCTCTTAAAAAAAATCTAATAAAAACTTATATGGGAAGGCAAAGGACCTGGAATAACCAAAATACTTTTGGACCAAACAAACAAATACCACATGATTTCCAACTTACTGGCATAAAAATAATCATATAAATCAATGGAACAAAATTGAGAGTTCAGAAATAAGTCTTTATATTTAAAGTCAGCTGATTTTTAACAAAGGTGGCAATGCAAATCAGTGAGAAAGGAAGGTCTTTTCAATAAATGGAACTGGGACAATTAAACATCTATATACAAAAAATGAACTCAGAGCATACGCAAAATATTAACTCATACTGGATCACACCACTTAATTGTAAGGGCTAAAACTATGATTTTTTAAGAAGAAAACATAAGAGGAAATCTTTTGATGCTGGATAAGGCAGAGTCTTTAGCATGATTCAAAAACATAAACCAAAAAGAAAAATAAATGACAGATCCATAAAAATTTGGACCTCGTTTTGAAAACACTTTAAATTCCCTTCAAAAGAAACACTGATAAAAATGAAAAGATAAATCAAATACCAGCAGAATATTCTCAACGAACATATTGGATAAAGTACTATATATAGATTATATAAAGAACAGTTATTACTCAATAATAAACTGACAATTCAATATAAAATAGGCAAGTACATGAAAAGATATTTCATTGATATATTAATTGACAATAAAAACATGGACATATTCCCAACATCACTAATCATTAGAAAAAATAATAATTAAGCAACAATGAGATAACATGCCAAACCGAGTAGAATGGCTATAATCAAATGACAGGTGACACCAAGGGTCTACAAAAATGTGGTGAAACAGCAATCCTCTCACACTGCTTGGTAATGTAAATAGTACTTTCATTTGGGAAATAACTTGGGCAGTTTCTTTAAAAGCTAAACAGAAACTTACCCTAGGACATAGCAATTCCACTTAAGGAATCTACCTAAGAAAAACAGAAACCTATGTCCACACAAAGAAATTTTCATAGCAGCATTTTTTCAGTATAACTACAAGCTGAAAACAATCGAGTTGTTACTGGAGATGGGGGAAAATGTTTGTATACGTAAAATGAAATGCTATTCAGTGCTATAAATGAATGAAATATTGTTACATGCTACTGAATGGGTATAAGTGAAGGATTCTACATCCAATGTACATGAAATGTCCAGTAATGGCAAATCTGTGAGAGAGATCAGATCTGTAATTGCCTGTGACTGGGGGTGGAGAAAGAAACTGTCTGTAAATGGGTACAAGGGAACTTTGGGGGGCAAAGGAAGTGTTCTAAAACTTGCTGTGGTGATGACTGCATAGCTCAGTACATTTACTAAAAATAACTAAATCATGCACTTCCAATGGGTGAATTTAGAGGCTTATAAATTATATCTCAAAAAATTGGCTAAAAATGACTGAAGGACTCAAACAAAAACAAATACAAATGAATAAAACAAATGGTGCCATAAACATGAATTTTAAAAAATAGCATCATAGGAAAATATTTAAAACATGTGAGAAAACAATGGTATCCCTAAAATGTAAAGTCAACAAAACTTGTGATAGCCAAAATATAAATCATGTGCAGAGGTAATAGCAAAACAGGGTCATCCTTGAACTCCAAGGGGGTAGCAACCTTTCACACTGTTTTCTGCTTTCACCTTCCCCACCTCTCCGTTTCTCTGCCAGGAAACCCAATGGGACCTGAAGTTACCCAGCTACGTTTGTGAAATTCTCTTATGCATCAGACCTCATTCTAGATACTTAAGAGCAGAATATAAAGAGGCCATACCCTGAAATGTTTATATTCATGTTTCATTTATTGTGAACAGAGACAATAAATAGATGAATAAAGAAAACAATGTGAAGCATTAACTAATGCTGTGGACATGAAGTAGAACGATATTATGCAGAATCACTGGATGGGCGGTCATGAGAGACCTCGGTGGGGGTGCTGTTAGAAGTGAGGGACGGCTTTAAAAGAGGAGGGACAAGACTTCCAAACACAAGAAAAGTGAATGCACAGTTCCTTCAGAAAGGGCCGAGTTTGGTGTGTATCAAGTGTCTCAGGTTAGCGAGTAGGGGAGAGAATGAAAGGGAATGATTAGGGGCTGGCAAATCAAGGGCAGCACGTGCTTTGTAGATAATGAGACCGTGAAACAGCTTTTATTCTGTTCTCTCTTAGGAAGCTAAAGAAAATTATCAAAACATTGATGGACTTTTTCACTCCATAATTGCTTTCTTCCTTTCTTTATTAATGGAGATGCCATTATTTAAAGTAATATCAGGAAAAAATTTTTAAAGTTCTGTCTAGCTCCTTGTCATCAGTAAGTATTGAGTGGGAGAAATTTAGGGTTTTGGATGTTGGTTTTGTTGTGCAAGATATATAAATATAAATAAAATATAAATATGTAGGAAAATATATATTATATATGTATTTAATATATATATTCATGATTTATATGCAAGATTAATACACACATGCACAAGATAGATAGATAACCTCACACATACAGAGGGTAGTCCTTTCTATAGAAGGAAATACAGCTTCTGGATCAGATCATATAAGACCCTTGACAAACCAATCTTCATTTACTTTTTAGCTCACAGTTCCCCTATCTGCTCCTGGCACTTCATATGAAAGTAATAATGGATTTAAATTGATTTCTATTATGCACACACTCCTCTATTAGGGACCTGTGTGGGCCTTTATCTTCCTATTCTGTGCTAAGCAGACTGGACCTCCCACCTCTGCTGCTCCCAGCACACTTAGCCATCCTCTACAATTCAACTCAGACATTGCCTCCTACAAGGTGCTTCCCTCCACATCCTCACCAAGGCGAACACTCCTCTTGGAGCTCCTGAGATGCCGTGCAGAGTTCTCCATCACTATACTTTCCACATCAAACGCTTCTGGTTATCATTGGTTATCATTCCGTCTTAAAAAGGGCAACTGGCTTGCATTTCCAGTCCCAGCCCTGATTCCTGGCACAAAGGAGCTGCCTCCTTAACGTTCGAAAGAAGAGCAAGTGAATGAATGAGAAAGTGAATAAATGATTCCAGAGTATGGTTAGATCAACAGGCAGTGAGAAATCACATTTCTGTAGGGTGGGAGGAAAGTGATTTGCAGTCTCAAGTAGAAACCAGAATGTATACTCTTAGTTGAGCTCAGTTCCCAAGACAGACATTTACATTTCCTGCTGTGAAGGTAAGAAATTTAGCAAACGGACCCTGATGGAGAATTTTGTGCTGTGACAATGCACCCTAACTTATTTACAGTTTTTTTTTCTTTCTCACATATTTGCTAGATTTATTTCCTATGAGTGTACCGACAATAAACACAAATATCTTTGGAGACTCAAGCATTTGCAGGTTTTTTCTCTCCTGTTAAGTCCAGCAAAACTAAATAATTCAAGTATCAGTCAAGAGGAAAAATGTATCTGTGATTACCAACTATTTTATTTAATATAGCCTCTTATACCCAAGACCACTAACACTCAATGATTAAGAGAAAAAAGAAACAAAATGAAATAATAAAAGAAAAAACAAACCCTGATATAATATTTCCTAATTGGAATCTCAAGCTATTAAATCAGATTTTCTGGGAATTCTTCAATAATACAATTAAAAATATCAGTAAAATTGTAAATAATAGAAAGAATAGTAATATAATGATCTACTTACTTTATTGTACAACTATTATAATTTTCACCTCAGCTATAGGGAAATCATTATTATACTGTTTTCTGAGGGGTATAAAGGCAACACCCCCTTTTTATTTAATCAATAAATGTTTCCATTATGTTTAATATTTGAAGCAGTTATTTATAGACTATTAACCATGGAATGCAATCATTAAACATGTTTCTTAAAACTGAACATTTTCATCTTTTAGGCTTAATGCTGCATTCTGCATTAAATGCTAAAATTACAATCCCACTATTACTTAAAAAATAGATTATAAGTTTATGCATACATGTAACTACATTATTTTTATACAGTTTGTGATTTTTCTCTTTATCTCATCAAGCCCTTCAATTTTTTTTCCATACTCAAGACTTAATATGCCACGTCAAATTCTTAATACGTTAAATGGAAATTAAAATGTTAATGGAAACTAAATGAATTTAGAGAACCTGCACTTCTCACACAAAGCATCTATTTCAAAACTCTTTTCTGGTTATGGGCTAAGTCCTTTTCTTAGCCTGCAATGCCAGACAAAAACAGTCCTGAAATATTTGAGATTCAAAACAGATCAAAACCAATTTTTTTGTATTCGGAACTAGTTACATTTCCTATTTTGATAAGACTTATGGCTTCTTATTTTTTGAATGTAAAAGGCTGAAAGAAATGTGATTTAAGTAAGAAATAGAAACATATCTGTTTCATATCCCTAAAATCCACATTATTCTTAAATCAATGTCATTGATTAAATAATCAATATTGGTGGTTTTAGAGGGACATATTGCAAAACTCCAGAAAAAAATATGACTTGATAAAAGAAAGCAACTATTTGAACAGATCTTTGGGATTCAGTCTTGACTAATTTATTATTTTTTTCCCTCCACCTACCAGAAACACAAGGAGATTTTTCTGTAATATTCACTGTGAGAACTAAGTCCAGCTCTTAGAGGTAAAAACTCACAAAAATGAGAAGAACCACCCCCAAGACTAGGTTCCCTGGGGTTTTTAACTCTCAGAGACATCCATCATGAACCTCTGGCAATTTCTCAGTTACAGTCCAGACTTCCTCATCCCGGCACTGTTTCCCGCAGAGGGTTCTCCACATAGGTCACCACCCCTGGAAGTTGGGGTGCTAAGTAGTTATTTGCCTGTAGTTCTCCCAAAGTTAGAGGCAGCCATTAGCCCTGTGACCTCACTTCTCTTATGAATCTAAGAAGATGTCGATTGTTCAGTTCAGTTTGTCCCACTTTCTACTTTAATTAGGACAGTGGAACTTCCAAGGTTCTTTCAGGCCACACCAGAAAATGGAATTCCCTTTGTCCAGCTCTAAGTTTTAAAAATTTAATAAAAATGTTTCAGCCGGTTGCCCATTGTCACCTGTTTGCAAGAGTTTCTTCTGAGATGTTTTCATTCTGCTCTTTTGTGTATTTAACATTCTCCTATTGCCCTGTTTTATTTCTCTCTCTTTGTTTCTCTCTCTAAATATCTGAGAAAACTATGTATGTATTGCATAACTTTCAGTCAAGTAGTCAAGTGGAATGAAGATATGTTCCATTATGTTCGCAAAGAAGGGACTTAGCACGTAACTTGTTTGAGATGCTATTGGAGATCATGGGCCATCAAAACGACAAAGTAAATCAGTAAAGAAGAGAAAGATTCCAGAAACAATAACACAACACATAATCCAGTCTGATTAAATGGCCATATCACCAAATGTCCAGCAACTATAGAGAGTCTGCAGTGCCAGGTGTAGCAGAAGGAAGCAGAAAACAAGGAATCAGCAGATTATCTAAGATATGTCTCCATGTGGAAAATTACACAGAGAAACATTTAACGAAGCTGTTAGAGAGTAGAAAACTGTAGGACTGAAAAAAAAAATTATGGAGAAAAATGGGAACTAATGGCATCCATAAAAATGATCATCAAAACCAAGCATACTCGAAACATTTTTCTTTCAGTAGTGATAAAAATTTGTCAAATTATTATATCTACTTCCTCAATAGGCACAATATCACATCGGGAGGATAAAGGCAGAAAGAGAGAAGGGGGAAGCAATGTAAGAAAAATAGGTTTAAGGGATTTAAAATTCTTAACAATTATAAATTAAAAATATAACGTCTAAAACTGACACCAAAAATTTCAGTGTATGCACATTAAACTATGGAGAAAACTATGAAAAATAATAGTTATCATTGTTACGAGGGTTGCCTCTGGGGAGCAGGGTGGAGCTGGCTGCTAGGAGCTTGCTGATCTCATTGAGCCTTGCAGCAGTAGTGGCATATAATTTTTTTTTAGGTATATAAGTATACACTGATTAAAGTCATCATTAAGAATACCTCACAGATAGCCAGGTGAGGAATCTCACTGTAGCCTAAGTAAAACTTCGTCCTAGCAGAGACACTGGCATACTCTCCTGCCAATTCTTGAGCCTCATAACTTCTCCATTCCATCACCACTTTTCCCATTAACTAGATTTTTTTTCTATTTTTAGAACATTTCTATTTTTTTATTTGTCTTTTTTATTGAGTTACAGTCATTTTACAATGTTGTGTCAATTTCTGGTATACAGGACAATTTTTCAGTCATACATCAATATACATATAATCATTTTCACATTTTTTCACCGTAAGCTACTACAAGATCTTGAATATATTTCCCTGTGCTATACAGTATAAACTTGTTTATGTATTCTATATATATACACCTGTCAGTATCTACCATCTCAAACTCCCAGTCTGCCCCTTCCACCCCTCTCCCCCTGGCAACCCCAAGTTTGTATTCTATGTCTGTGAGTCTGTTTGTTTTATATTTAAGTTAATTTGGCTTTTTTCTTTTTAAACTAGATTTCTGAAACTAGATTTGCCTTAGACTTTTACATCTGCTTCCTTGATTCTGGACTCTGTGTGTGTGTGTGTGTGTGTGCGTGCACACGCATGCAAATAAAAAGGAAACATATTTTTATGTATTTTGCCAAGTGATTTCATTCACATAATTGAACAGTGTGTAGATCGCTACAAATAAGTACAGATTCAATCTTTTTCTTTATAAAGACTAACTAACATTGGATTGTCAATCTATCCTAATTCACTGTATATTGTTTCACCAAAAGATGTTTTTTCCCCATAAAACCTTGTTAGAGAGCTGAAGTTAACAACTTCATTCACCTTTTTTGGTATGTATCACAAATACACATAAATATTAAAATTTCTAGAAGTGAAATTCTTGGTCAAAGGACATAGGAATTTTAAAATCAGAAATATGTTTTATAAATGCCTTTTATAAATAATGGTAAAAATCCATTCCCAATCAACAGTATAATAACATTACCTACCTATTTCTTCATACCCTCACTATTACTACAAAACACGCCTATATGAGAGTTGGAAATATCTTCTGATTTATTCTGTATTTACTTAGTGGTGAGTGAAGTTGAGATCCTTTTCATATGTTGATCGGCTATTTTTATTCCTATGAACTACTGACTCACTTCATTCACTAGGTTGTATGAGTTCCATTGATTTCAATGCCAGCCTCACTAGATATCAAAGTATCTTGTGTAATGTGGTTTCTTTCTTGGAGTTCTGTATGATTCTTTTTTGTCCATTTGATCTCTATGCTTCTTTTTGCTCCACTTCCACACAGATTTAATCTGCCTTTTTTATTATATCCTAACGTCAAGGGGGGCAAATTTCCTTTCATTTTTCTTCTTTGCTGTCATTGCATGGAAGTCTTTCAGGAAATCATTAATATTGTGATTAACCTTATTATTTAAACTCAAGTTATATGGCATCTTTGTATAAACAGTGGTTTTCCTCTATACATTTTTCACTCATCCACATTAGTCCCATTGTTATCTGGCTGTCTCAGGAAGAGCAAAAAGAAGCTGGGGAAAATCTAACAGTATCTGAATAACTGAACAAATAGAAATATCTCATTATCAGTCAGCAAACTAGCAGTTAGCACCCTGTTGTCTCATTTGAAGGAGACAAACCTGGGTTTGAATTCCAGTTGTACCATTCAGTAACTTAGCAACAAAGGGGAACTGATACCATTTCTTAGGATTCAAGTTTCCTTACTTGTAAAGGCTTTGGAGATAAAATATTTTGCTTGAAAAACAGGATATGTGTTTAATGACAATGTCAAAAACAGATTAAGAGCTGGAATCTTGGAGACAGATATCTTTTGGTCAAATTCTGGTTCCAGCTCTTATTACTCTGAGCTTGTACAAGTCACTAGATGAACATCTTGTCTCTGATGACTTCTAACTCTGTGATCACCATACAGATATGTTCTCTAGTACCTAATTTCCTCATTTGTCAATTGGGGATAATAGTCACTGAATGAGTTAATAACTAAAAAGTACTTAAAGCAGGGCATGACACTAAGTACTCGAATAAATGTTAATTCTCTTCTTGCTTGGCACTTTTCCAACATTTATGTGTGTTATTCTTTTTTTCTTTGTGTGTGTAATGAGTAAGAAAGGGGGAGAGAGAGAAAGAAAGAAAGAAAAAGAAAGAAAGAAAGAGGAAGAAAGAAAGAAAGAAAGGAAGGAAGAAAGAAAGAAAGGAAGAAATGAAGGAAGGAAGAAAGAAAGAAGAAAGAAAGAAAGAAAGAAAGAAAGAAAGAAAGAAAGAAAGAAAGAAAGAAAGAAAGAAAGAAAGAAAGAAAGAAAGAAAGAAAAACAAAAGAGAAGAAAGAAAGAAAAACAAAAGAGAAGAAAGAAAAGAAAGAAAGAAAATATCAATCACTGACATCTGGCCAGATCTTCAGAGTTGGTATGCATAAACGGATAGAAAACAGTGAAAATTTGGATTTGTTTCAAATTTGTTTTCATGCTGGCTTACTCGGGAAGGTGAATAATAAGAAGGGCAGTTACAAATAGCATGTAGGTAGCTGGGCCTGCCTACTGTTTCCTCCCTCATGTCTCATCAGGTTGTGTAAACGTGGTGCTGTCCACAGCTCAGCTGTAGCAGTCTCAGTCCATGAAGTCAGAAAATCTGTGGACCCACACCAGCTGATAGAAATTACTTACACAATAATTGGAAATAAAGCTTTTACCAGGTCATGGACACCAGACTTAATATTAGGGTTATAGGCCCTGAGTTTCTTGCCTTGCCTGCACAGGGTCACTCCTCAACTACATTCAGGCCGCAGTGACTACAAGTTTCTCTTTTAAGTCTGCCTGTCAGTTTTCTGTGGCCTGGCCTGACCACAGCTCACCACAGCCTCACGCTCAACTTTTCTACCCCGGTACACAGGGAGTCAGTGCGCTGCTTCACGGCAAGGATCCAGAGCAAATAATGAACAAAGCCTGTTCTGTAGGAGACTCCCATCCCTGCTTCTGGACATTAACAGAACAAAGAGAAAAACATGGCTAAATGTGCCTCCTATGGTTTTTGATGGTACCGACCTCCAAATCTGACCCATCAGAAACAAAACATCAGCTCCCTTTGGTCTGAATGTTTCAGGACGCTCTGTGACAGGACAGGAGCTTGGTGGGCATTGATTCTGCCACAGGGCACACACCTGGCCACGGCCTGCTTGTTCTGAACTCACTTGAAGCTTGAATCATTCAGGAAATGGTTAACAGTCAGGGTAACTGAATAGTTGAGCCAAGAACACGGTTAAGGCAAAACTATTCTTTTCTTACATTTGCTAATGATCTCTCTGTCAACAAAATTTTCACATTAAATCTGATAGTCATTTTATTTGAGATTTCAGAAGTTTCAAGGTTGAAAATCTGTTACACAGGAATATTACCGACAGTATCATACCAAAGTCCAAAAGAGAAACTCTCATCAGATGGACCCACCCTGAGTTTGGAAGAAATGACCCTAAGTGTCATTACTTGATTAGCTTCTGATCAGCTGAGTAGATGTACAGGACAACATTAAGGGCTATTTAAAAAGTAACAACCTATTATTTGAAGGAAAGCATTCCATAACGTGAATACAAAGTTTGAAATCTTAGCAAAGACAGTCTAAAAGTAGAATAGGAAAAATCAGAAATTTTTATAAGGGTATCCAAATGTCTTGCGGAAATCAAGGGCAAGGATGCAGACAGGTGGGCATGCAAACTGACTCCAAGTTGAGTCAGAACTTGCTTTCTATCACCTGCCTCCTTCCCTCTCTCTGTGTCAAATTATATTCTTCTCGCCTTCTTTATTTTTCGAGACCACATGTCAAGAGAGATGGTCACTGACCATTTTAAATTACAAAAACAGAAACCAAAAGAAAAAAAAATAATTGGTTAAATTTGAATCAGGAATATGCCCCCTACAAATTCGATCAACTGTGTAAATGGACTGGAGAGTGTGGTGTACCATTAAAAAAAAAGATAAAGAAGAGAAGTCAGGACAGGTGATGATTCCTGAGACAGAAAAAAACAGATACACCTCATTTTATTCTTATTGATTTCCTGGTAGTCATGACCTCTTCCCTGACTTGTCTTCATTCCAGCTATCCCGCAGGCTATCCATGGCCCCCAACCCAGAACTGACTTGCGTATTTTAAAAAAAAAAAATTACGACTGATTCTGTTCAATTTGTTTCTTCTTCAGAAGTACCCCTTTATCCAGGCAGAGTCCTGGAAGATATTATTAAAACATCAACATGGTTTTTTAAACAAATCATGGCAGACACTCTCTAGAATTCATGGCTTGAGTCCACACTTACCATGATCATCATTCAAACATACTGGAAAGGGAGTCAAAACAGAGGTTTCGCCCTGTGCAAAGCCTTACGTACAGTCGCACAGTGACTTCTGGTGGCTATGAACACTGCTGTAAATAATTTTCATCATTGAAGATCCAGAATTGTCCTTTCTTTGGCAAAACCCTCTCACATATGTATGTATTTTCAAAACAGCAAGGTGATTGCTTTCCCGGTTTGCAAACCTAAGTTATTCAGTATGACTGGGTTGTAAAAGCAACGTTTAAGTGGAGGAACCAGAGAGGCATCAGGAGAGTTGGAAGGGAGTCTCTAAAGGACTGACGGATGGAGAATCAGAAGGCAATGCAATTGGATATGTTGGTGTTTAGCAAGACCATATCTATGCTCCATTAATCATGTTTACACAAGTAAAAGTATGTATCTGAGAGCTCCCATTAAGAATCCATGAAGAATTAATAGAATGCCCCACCCCTAAACATTTCAGGGCTATTAAATCAGATACACATGCCAAAAAGCCTCTTTGAAGTGATCCATGCTTTCCATCTCTGTGAATTCAGTAAGACTACTTATCAGGTTTGTGCTGGCCCATCACGTCCCCAGTACTTAGCCTGTACTCAGGGGAACAGGAGATATCTAATAAAATCTGTTGAATAAATAAATAAGCAAACAGAAGAAATGAGAGAGATGGTTAAAATAAATGTGGTGAGGGAAAGCAGTGACTTTGAAGAATCCACTCATTCTCTCTGGAGCTTTATTTATAATTATGGCTCCTGGACCAAGCCTGTTGACAGGAAGCTTCCTGAGTGTGAAAGCAGAAGCAAGTATGATTTATTTGACAAAGCAAACGTATTTTTTTCTGTGAATTTCTGAGACACACAGGAATAACACACAGAACATTCTGGACTGGGATCTCAGCATCTATCTTACTGCTCCCCCTAGGGTATGAGCTGGAGATGTAAAACTGACAGCGGTTTTGAGTTCTGGAAAAAAAAAAAAGTATGCTGATGTGCAAAATCAAAGGTATGAATGTAATAGCATAGTTGAGTCATACATGGGTTATTAATAAAAGCCGGGGCCGCTATGATGATCAACGGTATACAGGGATCTTCTAAAGGCAATACCACATATAATAGCCTGAAATTCTCCACAAAGGAAGAGTTTTAAATGTGACTCAGCTGGGAATATTACTTGCTGTCTTCTGACACCACAGTCGTGGATGAGGGTGTAGATTCAGAGACAATAGAAGCGGCTTTGTAAGAATCATAAAAAACAAAGGTGCGGTAAGAGAGGTAGCGAATCAATTAAATGCCACTCATTCTTTTTATTTCTAACAAAAATTAGTATTTAACAAAAGTAAGTAACTGAGTTACTTCTAGTTTTTGAGGACCTACTTATGTGTTAGGTTGTTTGCTAAGTTAATTCATTTATGTTTTATCGGTTGATCTTCACAACAATTCTTCCGGCCAACTACTGATACTATGGCAGCGTAATACAATGCTGTAACCCACCTATGTCTTTGCATTATCAAATAATGGTTGAGGGTTTTGAACCCAGATTTCTTATCTCAGAGCCAGGGCTTTCTTACAAATGTGCTGTTGGGATCTATAATTGTAGCCCTGACAGCTCAGTGACCTCTGTAAGGAGAACCATCTTTTCACAACGAGCTCCCTAATGGGTCTTTGGGCACGTTCTAAGCTCATTTAGTCAAAGATTTTGTATTTTGCCTTGTTTATGTTACAAATGCACTTAATTTACAGTTCAAAGATCTTATACACAAGGAGACAAGGAAAGTAAACTAATTGCCAATTTAATTTGCATGGCCTCTAGGTAATCTGGCTGTTTTTATTTTTTTAATTTAGATATGGTAGCCATGTAATATTTACAAATTGTTCTTATTAGGGTTACTTATTGTCACTTTAGCTTCCAGAGGGAGTTCATTTTAATTATAACTGATATGAAATACCATCTGGACTCTAAGGCAGAGAGTTTAATACAATATACAAACCCCAAAATAAGATTCAGAATGATTTACAGAGATAGTATACATCTGCTGGTTGAATTCTAAGCTGCCAAGTCCCCTCCTTTCTTGTCAAACTGTAGCTAACTGTCTTTGGGACTTCTTTTGAAAACTGACTCTATTCAATCTCCAAATTCTAGCCCATGGGAATTGGTTAAATTTGTTAGCAAAATTCATTAAATTTGTTAGCAAATTCCTGGCCAAAGTGATTTCTTTTGGGCTGTTAATGTGACTTCCACCAGGGCAGTAAGAGTGAACTTGAGGGCTTTGTGTAGGAGTTAGAAAATCTACCTGAGCCATGAGTTATGTGAGCCATCCGTTGCTTGTGATCAAAAGCATCTGAACTGATTTTGAATTTGGTACAGGGAAATAAGGGCTGATAGGAACAAATACTGAGAGTTGAACTAACTGAACTAACGAAACAGGGCAAAGGATGGTAAGGATTCCTCCTCTCCTCCCTCAACAATGGAAGTTGGTGATCGTTGTGAGTAAAAGCACTGTAAGTCTGTGATCACTGCCCACTGGGACTCAGAGTTTGTGTCTACTGACCCTGCAAAATTAAGAACTGAGGCAGGAAAACACTGTCATGTCTGAGTGTACTGGCTAATTCTGCAGCTTTAACTAAGGTCCCAAAAGATATAAAGCCTTTTCTGAAGTCAGTTCATCTGAAAGCAGAGTTAAAAAAAAATAATAATAGAGCTTTGCTAAAAGTAGCTCCTTTTGCCTGTGGGCTGAAATAAAAAAATGACCGAAATTCTGAACATCTGCAGCTTCGCTGAGCTGGAAAAGGCAAATCCTACACATCAAGCAAAAGTTAGGGCAAAGTGGTGTTAGGAAGCATTTGTTAGGTTGAAGATTTGGCAGACAAGTAAGATGAGAGCCTAGGGGAACCTAAGGAAAGCCTGACGCTACATCCTACCTACAAACCCACAGCCTTATGTAGAAGCTTTGACCTGATTATAAACAAAAAAAAAAAAAAAAAGAGAGAGAGAGAGGAAAAGGAAGTAAGGAAGGAAGAAATAAGAAAAGAAAGGGAATTGTTTGAGGGGTGCGTATAGAAGTTGGGGACAATCTCAGCCGTGTCTCCTCACCTTAGCAGTGACACTGAGGGAAGAGAGACTGCAAGTGGCAGGGCCCCCATGCAGGCATGAGCAGGGCTTGGAGACTAAGGCAGCTCTTTTGCTTAACAAACTTCACAGGCCTGAATCTAGGCTCCAGTGTTCCAGCTGAATGACCTCTTTCTGGCCCTGGCTTCTAGCACATCTGATTGTCTCAGGTCAAATAGCTGTGAAGCTTGTTCAGGTTTTAAGGGACTAATTTGGAAAAGGGGACTCCAACTCTGGCCAGTAAGTACCTGAGATTATTCACCTCTCTGAAGGATGCTCACACTAGCATTCGCACTGGGAGGGTGAGAGTGGTCGGGGTGGGCTAGTCCCTGGAAGGTGTGTTCTCTATTCAGTGCACCTCCCAGATACAATCAGGGGGGTTGCTGTACATGGAGCCTTGCCTAGAACAAACTGAACCTGTGCAGCCAGGGAACTCCCTCCACCACAGGCGAGAGAGATTCTGTTATTCCCAGTCAACAAGACTCGAGGGGGTTCAAGGATGAGAAACTGTAGTGTCATTTCCATTCCCCCTTTCACATGGCAGTTTTCATCACTGTTACCATTTTGCTGTCATTGGCTACCAAATGTGACCTAACTGTTCTATAAATGTACCTAAATATAGAGTTCTAAAGGCTACATAACTTAAAATCAGTTTTCTGTTCTTACATCATGGCATCTTTTATTCTCTCTGTGTGAAAGCCATTATCAAAGTAATATATAAGATTTTCTTTATCTGTGCTTTATAAAATGTAAAAAGGTGAAAATCTACACTTCTTTATTTGTCATATATTTCTTCAGGGAAGTATTACCCAAGGTATATTCTGAGGAACACTAGATATATAATCCATTACTTAAAGATGGGAGTCCCTTCAAAGAAATTTGAGTAATTTTGCATAACTTCATTTTTTTTATGGAGGAACACCATACTAAATAACTTACAGAACATTATTAGAAGTCTGAATTTTTTCAAAAATGTCACATTTCAAGAAGCTATAAAATCTTTACATTTTTATAATTTCTTCTTTGACCTTTGAATTAGTTAGAAATATATATTTTTAAATTTCCAGATTATGGACTATAGTTTCAGAGGTGTAGATGTAGCTATGAGGTGAAAACAGACATCATAATTCCATGAACTCATGAAAGACTATCATTCTTAAAAAAATATAGGCATTATAAGAATACATATATAATGTGCAGTGTCTAATTCAAAATAAAAGGTAATAATAAAACATTTTAAAAATTACAGTATTTCACAAAGCAGAATTATGGAAACTGTAAATTAAATATATAAACCAATGTTATTTAATATAAATTCATCAGTTACAACTAATTGCTAATGTCAAGCAATGTGAGTTTCACTTAGACTTCTGAAATATACTTACATAAAATACTTTCTTTAGAGTAAAAGACTTCTTTTATCTCCAAATGTAAATACTGAGACATTTTTCACTGCTTAATATTTTATAGTAACTTATACATAAAAAGAAAGTTAATATATAAAATAATTAGGATCTTGGGGGAAGGCCCCTAGACAATGCTTGGCAATAAACTTATTCCTTTTCAATCTAAGCTACTGCAGCACAAAGAAAGGCATTTTCATATAAGAATGTTGTAGCAGGTGTTTACTTTTGGAAAGTCTTACCTTTTATAATCCACAAATTCATGTGTTGGCATTAGTAAGTAGTAACAGAAAGATCTTTAACCATAGGAACCTAGATGGTTATCACTATAAATTCTGATCTGTAAACATACTTGGCTTCAATATCTGAGAGTGACCTTTTTAGAAACTCACATTTTGTTTGGCAAAATGATAAATGAACAAATTGATTATTGATTAATATAGAACCACAGTGGCCATGGGGGAAAATCTTCCATATCATGAACTTAAATGAGGTTTCAGTGCTAACCCAAGGCTCTCGTAATTTATACCTGACTTTATATAAATATCAATCGATCAATATATATGTATAATATATAAAATGAGCATGAGCTAAGATCTTCTTACAAATTGTCATCTGAGCACCTCTCATTGCTTTTCTATTTATATCTAATATTTGTATATGAGATTAAACAGTATTAAGATAAAATGTGAGCATAAATTATGTAACTTAGATTTAGCATATATAACACTAAATGAGCATACAGACAGCTAGAAAAATAACAATGAATGTTCTGTACTGAAGAAATAAGAGATTTGTGGGTCTATGTGAACTAAATGTGTATTATGTAGACAGAGATCCAATGCAAAGAATATGAAACTTGTCAGACACACATGGAGACAAACAGGAAAATTCCAAGCTAGACAATCTCAGGATATATGTGAGAAAACTACTGACTCACTGATGAGTGCGAGAAGCAGCGCCAGCTTTGCACACGCCCAGGGGCTGATGGAATTCTGATTTGGAGAAACCAACTACAGTAGACATAACATTCTCCTCTGAAGCCAGCTTGCTGAGACCAATGTGGTTGACCCTATGTGCTCTCATGAGTGCTGTGAATCAATCGGATTCAGACCTGCTTCCATATTTCCATTCCTTCCCCTTGTAAAACCTTACTGCCTCAGAATTATTTTTTAAGTGCTAAGATTAATTTAAGAGATGCTCATTTTATTCCATTGGCTGTTCCTGGATCAAATGTTCCCCAATCCTAATAGTTCCTGGCAGTTAGAAGGGTCTTGCCTCTCTCTGTAAGGATGAGAAATACGGAAAGTGAAATGGAAGAGTCATGATCTCTCTTTGTCACGATTTCACTCCAACTAATCGACCTTTGCATTAGTTGTCCAGACTATTCCTCATCTTAACTTACTTGTATTAAATTCTCAAACATCACCGAACCAAAATGTCAGCACAAGAGTTAAGATTTGTCACTCAGAACAAGCCCTGAGCCATTGACACAAATGCTTGTTATATTGTAAAACATTTCTTATTACTTTAAATAAACAAGGCACATATATTGTGTGTTAGTCACTGCCAGTTAATCATAATACAGCCTTGGGTTAAAATAATACCTTCCAGTTTTACTGAGAAGAGGAGTCTAATTGAGCCCACCTCACAGACAATTTGAGTTAGAACACTGCACACCTCCTGTGCCCTACCTCTCATTTCTCACAGCCCAAGTTCGACTGTGGCCGTCCCTGCAGCAACCAACTTCGTACAGCTGTAACACACCTGCGATTGTTTCAGCTGCTCCGTGTAGCCCTGGCTTTCTGCTTCTGTGTTTTTTCTGATCCAGCACAGAAGCAGAAAGCCAGGGGCTTTTTGGGGGGGGTGTTTGGGGAGTTTTTTGTATTTTTTTAATTCCTTAGGGGATTTATTGATTTTCACACTTGGTTATGCTGAACTGCTCCAATCTCACAAACTCATCAAAAAGAGCATTCAGTGTATTAAAATGTCCACAACTCCCAGGTGAAAATGGGAGTGCACCCTGAACTCGCTCAGGCACAATGGAGTGTTACAAAGGAGAGGGCATCTCCTTGCATCAGCAATGGGAGGCAGGAGTTGCTGATGCGATGCTCCCCATTCCAGTCCTCACACAGATCACTGGAAGCAGCCTCTCTGGAGGTCCTTAGAAGATCCAGGCCAGAAGGGGTACAGTTGCCCACAAAGGCAACCTTTGAAAATTCATTCTTCTACTGGCTTTTCCTCTTTTCTTTTTAATGATTCCCAGTCCTTCTCTTTCATTCCTTGAGATAACTTTCCAAAATAAGCTTACTTGCCTGTAAGTTTGTCTCATCCTCAACTTTCAAATGAGAAGCTGAGCTAAGACAGATAATATCCTGAGAGACGGGGTGGGGAAAATGGGTCAGCAGCTCCACCTACAAAGTGTTGGCTGGACAGGCTTCTTTTACTCTGAGCGTCCACCTGTTTCATACATAATGCAGGACGCTCCCACCAACGTGCCAGAATTAAAAAGTCCAGTTGTTGCTTCTGGCTTTTAGTCACCCTAAACCCCCTGCTTAAGGGAAATGGGGGTGGGGGATGGGAGAGGTGGCTGCTCAGATAACTTACTGAGTCTTTGGATTCCTCACAGTCTTGTTAATGTATCCTTGATAGGACTTTGACTTGCTCTTTGTATAACATTTTATGGAAAGACAAAAATAAAAGCACAAACAGTTATAAAGACATCTGTGGGGAGAGGGTGCTCCGTCTGTTCTGACTGAAAAAAAAAAATCAACAGACGTGTTGCTTCATAACTTCTTGCCTGAGGAAAACCATGTTTGCAGGAAAACAAGCCCATTTGTGTTCCCACTGACCTAAAATTTCATGTGAAAAATATTTGCTAGACAGAACATTTGACTGCAAGATATGGACATCAACCTGCTCTCCAGCTTGAAGATCAGAAATGGATATATACTAGCTTCACAATGAACAGTAATCATCTGGTGGTAATTCTGTATTGTTCATTGGTGCAGCTAGACTTCTGTAGCTGCTCCCACTGGAGGGTAACTCATGGTCTAGAAATAACTTACCTAGTCAAGAATTAGAAACCCAAAAAGGTTCATCAAAAATAAAACACGAGACTTACAGAAGTTGTCTATGATATGACAAGACTTATGGCCCTCACGGTACCATGACATCACCGGCCTCCTCTGGGACAAGGTTTCTTGGTCTTGGCCTCTGAGTGCTGCTGGGTCCCGCCATCCACTGCAGTGTCACTCACCCTTCTGGTCTTTGGGCATGACGCCCTGACTCCCACTGTCCATTGCTCTCTGTTCTAAACGTTCCAAACACTCAACCCTACCACAGACTTCATATGGTTTGTTGGGACGGGGTGAGAATCTGAATTTCCACAACATTTGGCTATTTTTCCCACAGCACTCTGAGTGTGTCATTTCTCCACCCACATTAACACCACACCTTTCTGTTAATAATCTACCTCCTATTTGCCCCCCTTTTTGAGGGAACACCAGCAAATTTCTAATATTCTGTCCAGGAAAATACACACAAGCATCCTTCATTTTGCATTCAAAGCATCCTTGTTTTTATCAGTAAAAAAAATTGTCTTGGCTTTCAAAAAACTGCTTCTACTATGCACTAAAAGTCATAACCAATTTTTCCTCTAGACCAAGACAAACTTTCCTGTGAGGCAATACCAGTCACAGCAAAGGTCTAATGTTGGCTATTTTTAGGGGAAAACAATGACAAAGTACAACCAATCCTGTAGACTCTTCTGATACAAGCACTAGGAATTATATTCCTTATGGGAACATGGCAGTCCGCAAGACAAGCACATCTTCTCAAAGATCCGTATTCTCAGAGGGAAGGAAGCCCCTTGCGTTGTACGTGGAAAATTCACAGACGCCACCCATGTTGTCTAAGTGGTGAGATACTGACCATAAGACATATGAAGGAAGGTGAATTTGTGCTTAAGAGGAGAATACCATTAAAGGTATATTTTGTTTCCATACATTTTTATACTTGACAGAAAAGCACTTGATTTCAAAATATGTTCAAGCATGTATTTATGTATATACATATGTATTCCATAATTATATAGTAGTAGAAAGAATCAATGTGTTTGTTTTTTGACCCTGGTACCTGCCCTGTTGATGTCTAGAGACCATTTATTTCAAAGACAATAGGATAATGAGTGATATAAAAAGCCATGACCTCAAATAGTGGGGTTTTTTTCCCCTAAAAATATCAGCCAGTAGTGATGACCCTTATTTGGTGATGTGATTCCAAGAAGTATGTTCAATTTTCTTTCTACTGTTACTAAAAGCCTGGGCCACTTTCAGTGTTGAGAGATTGATCTCAATAAGTGTGTAGTCCCCAAATTCTCAGTGCATTATTACATAATCAAAGAAAATTGGACAGGTCATAAATTGGGCACATAAGTTATAGTACAATAGTCAATGGGATATTATGCAGCTGTTATAAGAATAAATCTGAATTATACCTTTAAGTCATTCAGGGCAAGATATTCAACAGCAAATGAAGAGAGAATTAGTAAGGTGACAGGTGACATGTGACATACTGTAAATCTGATCGCTACAAATCCGCACGAAAAGTCTCATAAATCTAAACCCTTTTTTGAAATGTGAAAAATGCCAAAATATCAATAGAACACAGAAGCTGGTATCTTTAAGTTGTCCCCTTTTAGACCACGGTCTACAGCCTTAGGTGTATAAATTATCATAATAACTATTATTTTTCTTACATTCAATTCTTCCCTTTGTTGCCTTCTTGAAAGACCCTGGAATAACATACACCACCATTTTGTTTTGCTTATCAATTTTTAAAATGAATTTGTGGAAAAATAAAAATCACTTCCAGAAGCAGGGTTCTTGGGAGCACTCAGCTCAAGCCACAGTCCCAACTGTCCAGGGTAATTTCCCATGTGACCCCCTGAGCGTCCTTATCTAAGGACAACTGTGGCCAACACAGCCCACTTGCTGTTTTATTGAAACTTATCTGTTGCAAAGCCACTTTTTTTTTTTTCTGATGAACAAAGTCTATCTAATTCTGGTCCTTTTGATTCGGGTAACTTAAAAACTGAGTACGATGTGATATAGAGAAAAACACTGCTGTAAGAAGGAAGTTGAGGTCTATGACCAAAAACCATTAAATTAAAGCCCCCCCCAGGCTCACTGAGGATAAAGGCTACTTGGATGAAGAACTTATATGGCTACAGAGTCACTTACAGCAAAATGACGCTACTGGTTTTTCTCAAGGGACTGAGCGAGGAAAGCGAACATCAATGTGCACACACATACAATTGTATTTCTTTTTTCCCTGGTAAACCATGAGTTATACCCTTCTTGGGGCTTTTCTCAAGGGTATGAGTGATAACTGCACAGAGAGAACTCTTCTCTGACAATAACTATTCAAGAAGTACCTATAGGAAGGGCGTTATGGAAGTGGTACATGATTTCATTACTGTAAGAGACATCTCCTCTCCTTTTGGGATATGGGCATCCACGGGGGATCAAGTGAAATATTTTTAAAAATGTTTTCTTTAACATTTATATCTGTAAAGATAGATTTTTAAAACATTGTTTAACGGTGACTTTCTTATAAAAAGAGAGTCAAGTAAATATTGCTGGAAACAGGAGGCCTTGAGCTAGATTACCTAAGGTCAAGCTTTTTGAATTTCTTAGTTTGACTGAAAGTCTAAATCAAAAGCATCAGTCTCTTGGTGTGCCTGTGTCACACAATCAGATGTTACTGTTTTTACAAATGGACCTAAACGAACTGTGAGGCTGGTTATCGCATGAGCTCTCTCATCCACACAGGCCTTCAGCAAATCTCAGCAGGTCCCACCGCTTTCTAGCTTGGGCCAGATGCCCTGCAGATTCGTTGGTAAACTACAAGAAATCTATCTTGTGTCCCCAGTAACACTGATAATGAATGAACTCTCTACCAAAATAGCTCCTTTCTTACTTCAGTTTCAGCAAAGGACATGCAGGGTATAGAGTGATAGTCAAAAGTAATATATCCACATATAGAAAATTCTTATGGATCATCTACTGAAGTAAGTTTTAGTTTAAGTGTAAAAAGTTCAAGAGCTGAATGCAAAAACAATCAAAACAATCGCACTTAAAATAATGCTTACCGTGAATTAATATGTTACCATCAACAGGATGTCCTAGATGTGTGTACGCCTGCAGGCTGGTGTTGTCTTTCCTTAGAAGAGTTACACTCAGTCAAATTCCTCATTCTTTTGTTTTCTTTGCAATCTTCTGATATTAAAATTATCTCTTTTTGCAATTACATTTGCAAATCATCTTTAGTTCCTGGAAATGTAATAAAAATACGTAGTAATTTTAGACCTAGGAATAATAAGAAGTAGTTCAGATTAAAGAACTCACAATCAGATATTGCACTGTTTCTTGTTTCTCTCCATTCAGCTTATTCAAATGATTCGCAAACTGATTTCACAGTACCTCGATAAAATGTTACAGCTGTTAATAGAGAATTTAAGTACCTGCAAAATTATTCATTTTCATACAAGAGACTGATATGAGTGCATTTTTGCAAAGTATATGATGAAAATTATCCCATCTTTAACTTGTTGTATTAATCATTAAATAGTGGAATATAGCTTTGTTTTAGGTTTTTATTATTGTGGATTTCACAAACAAAATTAAAAGGGCATATTCTTTTTTATTTACTTTTTTTTAACATTTTTACTGAAGTATAGTCAGTTTACAATGTTGTGTTAATTCCTGGTATTCAGCATAGTGATTCAGGTATATATATATATATATATATATATATATATATATTCCACTTCAGATCCTTTTTCACTATAGGCTATTACAAGGTAATGAATCTAGTTCCCTGTGCTATACAGTAGGACCTTGATGTTCATCTATTTTCTGCATAGCAGTTAGTATCTGGAAAAAGACAAATTCCTGAAGTAAGTAGTAAGTAGCTAGAGCTTTCTAAGCACTGATTTGTGTTAAATGGCCAATTTTAATATGAAGAATGTTTAGGACATAGTATTATTTCCTAAAAGTAAAATAAAACCTGGTAAGAATTCTCAATAAACAACATCAAAATTCAGTTATCATTACTCGAATGTTTTTCACTTGTTGTTCATTTGCGTGTTTTTGCACTTTTACCCCATATTGAATATTATAATAGTTATCTTTATTTTATCTACTGTAATATCATAATGCTGAAATGGTAAATTAGTAAGATTAGTATCTCAGTTAATCAAATAACTTTCCTAATTCACAGGTCATGATCTTAAATCCATCATTTCATAATTACAGCCCATTATTATTTGGCTTTTGTGTTTTTGTCTTCACTGTAACTAAAATCAATAAATTCTAGATGGATGAAAGAATAAACCTGTCTTTGATTTAAAAAATTAAAGAATCTGAGGATAAATAAAATCCATCTGTACTAGTAGTTTGAGACTATGCTCAAATGTATCATTTTGGATTGCTGAAGGACAGGCAAATTTCAATTTTCTTATTTTTATGTATACCACTTTAGGATTAAGTAATTTATCTTGGTTTCTAAAAAGCAAAGCTAATGAATAAAAATTGTCTTGATTGATTGATTGATAGTCTTTAAAGTATTTAAGATTTGGCAATGGTTTGATTGATTGATTGATAGTCTTTTAAGTATTTAAGATTTGGCAATGGTTTTGTCATCAAAAACTAGTACAACCAAACATGGTCTACTTAATCTACATAAGAGGAACTTGCTAAAAATGTTAACTTGGGTTCAGTTACATTAAATATCTTTCCGTTATGTTAATTACCATGAGAGCTTCCCTAATTGGGATTATTATAAACTTGTGGAAGTATTAGATTGTAAATGCAAATAATACATACTGGAGTGAACTGTGTATGAGTTCTTGAAATGTCATAATGAGGTTAAGGATATAAATCCATCAAAAATAGATAATATACTATTTAAATAAACAGTGGTTCTGGCATTAATCTTAAACCTCTTCTCACAAGGAAGATTTCAAAAGTAATGACTAGGAGAAATTTTTTTGTTCTGATGAAATTTTTTTCTTCATCTCATTTACCATTACCTGTTGGCATGAGTCTGATGCATCTGCTGGTCTGTCCTGATGTGATCACTTTTTTGATATACTGGTTGCAAGTCTATGAAAATTGGCCAAATCCCAAATGTCATGTTTTTTCTTTCTTTATCAACTCTACTTTTTCTCATTGTTGTTACTGTTCTTTTTTTTCTATCAAAGTTCACCTAAGTACTGTAGCCTCAAACAGCAGTTTTTCACACACAATCAAGGAATTTATGTTCTTTTAAAACATTAAACATTGCATTTATTTTGATACTTCTCTAAGGAACTATCTTATAAAATTCCTATGCTTCATAGCATGATCTTTAGGTGATGTGCAGTTTAGAAAAATTGTCTTCCAGCCTCCATTTAAATATAAACTATGTGTAAGCAGCTGTATTTGTTAGCTTCTTTGGTTTTCTGGTGTACATAAGGACATCAAAGTGTGACGGGCATGTATGTAGTGGGCACAGAATAAATATTTTTGAATAAATGAATTTAGACTTTATTCTATGTCTGTAAACTGAGTTTTTCTGCCCCACTGCCTAATAATAATAATATAATAATAATAATGTTTTGGCTTATTTACTCAACCATTTGGATGTTAAAGTCCACCATCCTCACAACGTCTGGGTTGCTCACGCTATATAATGTGGATGATCTCTTTCTCAGTCCTTCACACTTGCTGTCTGTTCTTTAAATCATCAAAACTGTACATAATTTTGTAAAGTATATATATATACTCTACTTATATATATATAAGTAGAGCTATCATCTCTAAATTGAGTTTTAACCCAATTGGTTAAGTAAAACTTCAAATGAAGTAATTAAGATCGATGTTTTTGTGAATGAGATGCAGTAGTATTTGACTAAAGAGACAGACCAGTGGCGTGGTATGAATGCGAACATCTTCAGATGTGGAGGAGATGATGGAAAAGAATGATTACTGACAGGGTGGCTGCACACAGGGCCCCAGTAATGCCATCTATGACTTAGTCCTTACACATCTGGTCTCAAATATTAGTAATTGTATGTTGTTCCTATTTGAAAAGATTTTAAACACCAATTATGAAATATATTCTAACTCCGTTCTCTAATCCATTCCTCAGTAATATGACAAATGTGAAAGAACATTTTAGCATGGTTATTTTATTAACACATCCCTTCAAAAAAGAGTGAGATGGATCCCCAGCTTAGTCTGATAAATTAACTTTTCCTTAGTGAATATTGTCATATTAAATGTAACATATTATTAGTCTACATTATGTATCATAGATGTGTTAAAAAATGAAAACTGTATATTAATAAGAGTATTATGACAATCATTACTTAAGTAATGTATGTTTCACTATTTGAAAATGGCATATCTGACTTGGTCATAAGGATGGAGAAATTTCATTTATTTGTGGGGCAACAAAGAAGAAATGCAATAAAATGACAACCTAGACAGAACTGACCAGATGCTGAAAGCAGATGGAAAACTTAGAGTCAAGTATTAAAAGAGCAGGTTTATAATGCTGCAGCTGGGGATTCAAATATCTCAGTACCTAATCAGGCAACAACATCTGGCCTACTGCTATTCAGAGGTTTTCCAACAGTAGGAACCACAATACAATTTAATAATCAAAACTGAATTTATAAAGCTAGCCAGAATGAGCAGAAACTCAGAAGACCTTCCCACAGTATCTCTCAACTTTTCAAAACAAGGACAACAAAATGGTATAACTTGCCTTTTGATAATTAAACTCCACATACTGCAAAATGAAGTTGGATAAAAGTTTAATCAAACTCAGTGAGTGCCATTAAAAAGGCAATAAACAAATGATTGCATAAATAACAACAAACTTCCGCATTCCCTTCAGTTGTTGAAGGACAAAATAAACAAAGTGGCACTTGAGTAACTGGCAAAATACACAGCAGTAAAAAAATTCATATTTAATTGTAAAATGTTATGGGGGCCTCAGTTTCTCCTAACTCCATTTTCATTTGTTATCTCTCTTTTTTTTTTATTAATTTGAGTAAGAAATACAAAGAAATAGGGAGTCATTGACTCAGTAATGTATAACATGAGAGAGATCAACATGCAAAAGCATTTTCATTCTGGATCACAATTAATTATTTTATTTAGTAGTGTTTTATCCTTAATTAAGAGGAAATAATATCCTATAAATTATACTACATCTCTCCATAAATCTTGCTATAGTTCTCAGTGGATTCAAAGCTTAAATGTAAGAATTAAGCATTATGTCAAACCTCTTTCTCTGTCTGGTTCCAGCTTAATTTCTCTGTCTTCATCCAGCTTAATCTAAACTCATCAACCAACAGGTCCTCCCATGAATGGTAAATGTGGTGTGCATTAAATTAGTCATGATTGTACAAGAAAAACATCATCTTCCACTTCTTCATACTACTCATAATGCCTAAGCCTTGTGTTTGTGTGTATTTATATACACACACACAAAAGATACATTACTACATCTGAGATACCCATTATCCGATCACATAAAAAATTAACTTCTAAAAAAATAATAGTAGTGAAAATTTGCAGTCATCTTACTTTTCAAAGTATCTTTCAAAATGTAACACTAAACGCTCAGTTTTTCAGAAAGATTTTTTAGAAGGGTGGTGGGGCTGAATTTCTTGCATACAGTTGAATGAAATGTAGCCAAGAATATGGTAAATTGCTCACTTTGAAAAAGTGATAATCATCACCTTTCCTCCATCAAAAACTCTCCTCTCTGATTTAGTGATTGACTCATTTGATAGTCAGCTCTCTATCCCTATCAGATGAAGAAAAAGAAACACATCACTGACTTCCAAACATGACACTGGGATAAAAGTTCTTGCAATGTCTCTGACACTAGCAGTGATTTTCAAGTTTGTTTTTTTGTTTTTTCCCACAAATCTTTAGTCCCTAGGTCTACATTAATCTAAGTAATGTTGGAGTATTCCAGAGTACTGCTAGAGAGTTGTCACTTTGTCACAATCCAAGTATGTGTTATTTGGACTTCTGTGTCTTAGAAAATAACAAAAGAAAAATAAGGTTTACAGGTATGGATGGTGGAAATTAAAAGTGACAATGCCAAGTTGTAAGGTGTACAAAGAAAAACTATAAAGAAAAAACATCAGAAAGACTGTAATATTGATGGTAAACTTCTCTGAGTGTTGAAATGGTTTGGGTCCAAGAGACTTTAAACTGGAGTCCCTAAGACATTATTGTACTTCAGAGAGATGTCTGCTTTATAAAAGTCATGCTTAATTTTGACCAAATGATACAAAATTGAATAATCAACACATGATCCATTAGATATCTTATTTTCCTGGAAAACTGGAAAAATTAAAATTTCACCATATACCAATGGGAATAATATTGCCGTATTCTTCCTAAATGACTACTGGTGTGACACTATTAAGATTTTCGTAGCAGCTATAGGACTGTTTGAACAGCAACCTTTTTTCCTAATGGCGATCTCTCTACCTATCCACCCCTACTTCCCCAGACAGTGATGCCCCACAAGGTCTTCCCAGCTACAGTTAAAGAAGTTCAGTGTGGAAAAGTAAATCAGGAGGGGCCAAATGTGTCTCCACAGAATGCATCAAAACATTTCCTTATTACATATAACAGATATAGAGATAAATTACAGGGTTCTCTGTGGCCAAATTGTCCACAGTGAGAAGACAACATGGCCCCCAATGAGAGAGAATGAGAAGCAGAAATTGGAAAAAGCGGAGATAACTGTTTACAGCTGAAGGGTTCCTGATGTCCAGGAGAACGTATGTCCTGACCTGAAGCTGTGTTCAATTCCTTTTTGGATTTCACGAACCAATTCAATCTCCTCATAAGCTAAACGTGTTAGAGTGAAATTTCACAAGCAAGGTAATTGATTCCTATTACTGATACCTGTTCTCTGCCAAGAAGGAGAAATAGAAAACAGATTCACTTTCCCATTTGGAATGCCTAGGAAAAGAAAAAAAAAGTATCAAATAAAAATGACAAGACATCGGATATCAGTTTAATCCCAAAGATACAGAGCAAAAATGAGCTTGTAACTATGAACTGTCTAGAGAGAGTTTCCAGGTCAACATAAAAGGAAAGGGAATCAAAGCGAAGCCATGCAGACCCGGTGAAGCGAAGACACAGATCAGAGGCTGAGAACCTCAGGCACTTAGAGTTTACAGGGCAGAATTCTGGAGAAAACTCTGGAAACCTACAGAAGTTTCTCCTTGTTTATTCAGCTGAGTACTGACCGATACATGAATAGTATAAGGAAGCCATAAGAAGCCTGGGAAATGACCCCTGAAAGGGATTAACAAAATCATCAGAGTTCACAGAGGAAAGATGTTAGTGCTTGGTCCCACAATCCAGGAAGGAAAACCTCATCTGTAAGGGTAGTCAGCAGTGGGGAAAAATAACGTCTAGTCTAAACACAATGATAATCCCACATAACAACAGTTTAAAAGTCAACACCCCAAAGAGCAAACTGTTTTCAAGTAACTTAACCTCATCACAGAATAAACCTCAAGCACATTAAACACGATATGGAAACATCCAGCACTTATTAAGGAAATTTACAGAATGGCCGGTATTTGAAACAAATAAAATATGACATAAATGGCAACTCAAAGAAGCACGAAAAGACAAATCAACTGAAAAGGATACAAAAGGGAAAAGAGAGAAGGCACAAATTACAAGTAACAAAAATAAAAGAGGAGCCATCACTCCTGATCCTGTGAACGCGGAAAGGATAATAAAGGAATATGATGAACTCCGTGCCCACAGGTTTAATAGCACAGATGAAATGGACCAATTTCTTTAAAGACACAGCTACCAAAACTTACACAGGCAGAATAAACTGCAGAGGCTCATGCTGACTAAATAAGTGGAATTAATACTAAATATGCTTTTAAAATAGCAAAGTATCAGGCGCAGATGTGCTCACTGGTGAATTCTAGCAAACATTTAAAGAAGAAATTGTTCTAATTCGGTACAATCTCTTCTAGAACACAGAGGCAGAGGGAATACTTCCTAACTCACTTCAGGAGCCAGTATTACCCTAATACCAAAACTGGACAGAGATATCACAAAAAAGGAAAAGTGCAGATGAGTATCATTCATCAAAATAGATGTAAAAATCCTTAACAAATTAAGAGCAAATAGAATCCAATGATGTATAATCAGTATAAATCACAAGCAGGTGGGATTTATTCTAGGTGTGCAAGATTGGTCTAACATTCAGAAATTACTCTCCCTTATCCATCATCAACAGCCCAAAGAAGAAAAATCACATGACCATATCCATAAATGCAAAAAATAGCACTTGAGAAAGCCCAACACCAAACATAATAAAAACTCTTAGCAAATCGGGAATAGAGGAAAGTCCCTCAGCTTCAGAAAGGACAGCTATAAAACACATGACAGCTGGCAGTTGCATTTAATATGAGAAACTAGATGGTTCCCCTATAAGATCAGGAAAAAGGCAAGGATACGTGCTTTCACACATAATGTTTGACATTGTACTAAACGTTTTAGATAATGCATCAGACATTAAAATAAAATAACAGACAGACTGGGAAAGAAGAAATAAAATGGCCTTTGTTCACAGATGACAATACTGTCTATGTAGAAAATTTTAAAGATTCACCACCAACAAAAAACATTCCTGGGAACTAATAAGCAATTAGAACAAGGTTGCAGGATATGAGTTTAATACACAAAAGTTAATTGCTTTTTTATATACCAGCAATAAAAAATCATCATTTAAAGTTAAAGGCAAAATATCGTTTACATTAGTACCAAAATATGAAATACTTTGGCATAAAACTAACAAAATATGTATGAGATCAATATGAGGAAAATCATAAAACTCTGATGTAAGAAATCAAAGAAGGTCTAAACGAAAGGAGAGATGCTCTAAGTTCTATGCACAGAAAGACACATTATTGCCAAGATTTCAGTTTTCCCCAACCTGATACATAGATGTAACACAAAGCAATCAAAACCCCAAGGAAGTCACCTTGTGGATGTCAATAAACTGAATCTGAAGTTTATAAAATACAACGGATCCCACGCAGCCAACACTAGAGCGAAGGAGGAAAACAGTCAGAGGACTGACTCTGACTTTAAGACTTATGATAAAGCTGTAGGAATCAAGGCAGCATGGTATTGGCGAGAAGGTAGATAATACAGATCAGTGGGACAGAACACAGAATACAGGAATGGATCCAGAGATGGGTATTTTCTGCTGATTAGCCACAAATGTGTAAAGGCAATTCAGGGGAGAAAGTAGAGAACGGCTTGTCAACAAACGGTTCTGGAAGAATTGGACATCTATGCGACCTCACAATATATGGGGGAAAAAACTAAAAATGACATTTAGCATTATAAGCTAAATGTAAAACTTAAATCATAAAGTTTCTATAAGAAAACATAGAATGAAATATTTACGATCTTGAATTAAGCAAATATTCCTTAGGTAAGGCACCAGAACAATATTAATGGTATTTAATTAATATTAAAAAAAAGTATATTGGACTTCTCAAAATTAGGAATCTGTGCTCTTTGTAAAGACACTCATAGAAAAGTAAAAAGACAAACCTCAGAGTGGCCGAATATTTGCAAATTATGTAACTGATAACACACTAGTATCCAGAATAAAAACTCTCAAAACTCAATTAAAAGAGAATATGAAAATAAATATATGTATGTACATGCATGACTGGGACATTGCTGTACACATTTGACATATTATAATTGATGGTACTTCAATTAAAAAAAAAACCCTCAATTAAAAGAAAGCCAACAGCTCAGTAGTAGTGGTCAAACTATCTAAACAGATACTGCACCAAAGAAGATATGCAAATGTTAAAGAAGCTCATAAAATTATGCCCAAAACAATTAGTCACAGAGAAATACAATGATTTCATTTATGCATTCATCAAATACATGCAATGGCTCACCTATTATGCTCCAGGAATTACATGACATACAGAGGACCAGATGTGAGAGAGGTTAAGGTGATGCCCTCAGGTCTACAGTGCAGTGGGAGCACTGACGCAAATCCAGAGTGTGATGAGTGGTAGAAAAGCAATGTGCAAAAAGCTCATAGTGATGCACGTAGACAAATGAACCGATAAACAAAAAATATTCACGGAGGTCCTAATTTAATCTTGGAGGGTGGGGAAGACATTTCAAGGAAGTGTGTTCGTGCTAAGAACTGAAAGATAGTAAAGCAGGTGAGTCGTGTGATGTGGGATGGATGGGTCTAACATTATGGCAGTCACTTCTCAGAAGGAAGTGCAAGATGTTCAAGCAGCCTCCATTGTTTTCTTTGTGTTTTCTCACTCTATTATTTTTAAAGGCTGTCTGTATAAAGGCTTTTTGATTTGGGAAGATCATAGCATGCAATATATTATTTTGAATAAGCTAAGCAGAAAATCTTTGCTGGACTTTTAACAGTGAATTTTACTTTATTCAAATACTAAAAATAGCTAAAAAGTCTCGATATTTCTTATTCCTTTGCTACCTGGAATTAATTATTGGTACTTACCATCTAAAAATCTTAAAATCTATTCCCTCACATCTAACTGTTTATGTATCTATTCTTATTTTAAAAAATCCTGATTTCTTAATTGATTTAAATTTATATATCTTCTTTAGTCTTTTATAATATGATGTTTATGCTAATTTCCACAAATGACAATGCACTCAGTTTAAAGCACATGCAGGTAATTCCAGGCCAGTCTGAGAATTATCTCAAAGATTATTCCTAGATCTTTCCTCCACACTTCCATTTCCTTTTGTTTCTCATTCATTTGCTAGGTTTTTCTTCAGATTATAGTGTGTTTAAGTAAAATAAATACATTTCAACTTTAACAATGCCACGTTACTCGTTAGAGGAAGTTTGAACAATGTAGACAAGTTTGTAGAAAGTTAATCATATTTATCTACATTTAATGAAAAACGCTGTTGTATTTTAGTGTTTTCCATGCAATATTCAAATGTGAGTTTTATTAGTTTTGGAATTTACTCTGCCCTGTTTTAATCATTTTCTATTTTATGTTTTATCATTCATTTTTTTAAAATTAAATTGAAATAATGTAATAGAGGAGACAAATCTGACTCTATGTTGGATCTGTTCCTTTAGTTTTAACCACTGCGCCCTGTTTTCTAGGCTTAGTCTTGCCAGCTCTGCACCTTTTGTAAAACAATGTCGCCTTGAGCCTGAAACATACAGGAGAGCCTGTCCTCGGGGCTCTGACCTTTAAGGATGCTAGCACTTCTGCACTTATGTAGAGATGGCAAGTTGCAAAATAGAGAACAACCTTTGTTTTGTTGGAAGCTTATAGGGACACCATGACCTGGCCCACCAGGAGGGCTGCAAGAACAAAGAATGCCTGCAGCAAGGAGTTTGCAACAACCAACCAGACCCCCTCCCTTGTTTTCTGTATTCTGACTAGAGCAGGATGATTCTCTAAGACATTGGTCTACCATCCTCCTGGTCGGCGGCTTTCTGAATAAAGTCACTATTCCTTGTCCCAACACCTTGTCTCCCTGTTTACTGGCCTGTCGTGTGGCTCGGAAACAGTAAAATCTAAAAGAACTAATATTTTTGATCACTTAATATGATCCTTATAAATAGCCAAAATGTATGTTTAATTTTTGAATAACTATGAAATAGGTATTATTGGCTTCATATTAGAAAAGATGAAACAGAACATAGTATATTTTGTTGCAGTTTGGAAACCATGATTGTGATCCTAACAACTCTAAATTACAATTCTACATTCTACATTTTTTATATTATTTTATAATTTTAGTGTTTTAAAATTTTTTTGAATGTGAATATTTAAAAACTGTAAATGTAAATAATATAAACAATATAAATATGTTTGAGGATAAAACTAGTAGTTCTGACTCATGCAATGGAATCTGAGAATGAAAACTATAAACAAACTGGTAAAATCTCATCTATTCTTACACATTTTTTCATATATAGCAAGTCATAATTTATAAGTGTATATATACATATATATGTTGGCAGCCAAATAATACTTTGTAAATAAATATGCACTGAATAAAGTAAATAAATTTCAAGTTTAAAACAAAATAGCACTACAAAATAGGCTTACACATACAAAATAAATATCCCTTTGACCAAAATTTTCCACATGTTTTTTTTGGTCATTATCTCATAAGCAAATCATGTGTTTGACAATTTTCATTATTTGAGTCTCCATATTGAATTGGTTAATTCTGCCAAGAATTGTTGCCATTTGTCATTCTTTAGTTTTTCAGTTAAATTTGGATAAATGATGGAGAGTATAAAAATAATTTAATAAAGAACACAACATGCACTCACATTTTGATATTATATTGAATTCTGCTATGGTATATGCTACTTTAAATATTGTATCACCATTTTAAATTTTTCAACAGTGATTTTTCACTTATTTTAATATTTTAAAAGGAGTGATTACAATTTTATATATTAGAATATAACAATATTTTATATATTCTGTGAAGTTTATATATTTTCATAAATTCTAAATAATTGAGTTAGACTTAAAAATGCAAATAATGTCAACAAAAATGGTTGGTCCTTCCAAACTTTTGTTTGTATTAAAATAGCTAGTAACTGATGGCAAATAATAAACTGTGATCTCATTGGTAGAAAATTTATTAAAGTTTTGAGAACAGTTATCTCTTAGCCATAAATAAGTCTAATTAGAGTATGTATATTTTAATTGAATCTTGATGAGATTTTAGACAAGGGTGTCTTGTTTTGCATTGTTCTCGGTGCTTGAAATATAATTTTCAATCAGTTTTAGCCTACCTTTAAAAATAATAGGATAGTCCTTATACTATATACTACAGTTTATATATGGATCTGTGTGTGTATATATGTGTACGTATATACATTTACACATATATTAAAGTTTTATTGTAGTTTAAAATTGCATATATAATTCTTGCAATGTTTACTCCATAATTTGGCTAAAATTTGCTTCTTAATGTTGTTGTGATAGAGTCATGCCTTAACTCTATCAATAAATTTTTTTTAAAATCAAAGTATAGTCAGTTTACAATGTTGTGTCAATTTCTGGTGTACAGCATAATAGTTCAGTCACACATATACATACACATATTTGTTTTCCTATTCTTTTTCATTATAGGTTACTACAAGGTATTGAATACATTTCCCTGTGCTATATAGTATAAACTTGTTGTTTACCTATTTTATATATAGTAGTTAGTATCTGCAAATCTCATACTCCCAGTTTACCCCTTCCAAACTCCTTCCCCTCACCCCCCACCAGTAATTGTAAGTTTAGAAAAAAGCTCGATACGTTCATATCAGATGGACTCCAATACATTGTATAGGATTTACCAACTTAGTTCTGCAACAGAAAGAAAAATATATAAATAGTGGAAGGTAGGACAGGGAAATTCCTCTAATATGAATCTTAGAATAGTCACATATCAATGTTAACATAGTTCATATTTTTTAAATGATTCCTGTTCGAGGTCTTACATTTTAGAAAAGTGATTTAACTGAAGAAAGACACCAGAGGAATTTTGTTTTACTACATACTTTTTTTGGAGCTAAGTGGCAACGGGTGAATGACGGTACATCTTCTAGCGTCATTTCAGTTTTGCTTATTGCATGCTATTTTCAAACGGTTCCCTAGTCAGGGAATACTTCTGGAGTCACTGCTTATTTGAGATCATTAGAAAAGATTTATTGATTTTCATTTCTACACCAACCATGTAGATGTAAGCTAGTCTGCATGTAAAATAATTCATCCCTGTTGAAGTTAAGCCCAGGAGGTGAATGTACTACAGTAGCTATAAAATACATCATTAGATCTTTCATTTATACTTGTATATAATTATGTCAAATGTCTTATTACTGGCTAATGGCTTTCTCTTTTCCCTAAAGTGGCTTATGTTATAGCTTTCATGAGAATGTGTATACCGTGTGTCATAAATTCTGATTTATAATAAAGTTCTAAATCTTTCTAATCAGAAATACATGGTAATAAATAAAAGGACATTCAAATGACTTCAACATTATTTCCTGTGTTTCTATTCTTCTAAATCTGTTGTTACTTCTCAACACTCCTGGCTGGGTGTCTATTTCAAACTCTACCACGTGGACATAGATGGACATCCCTTTCAAATTAAAGTTCTGGAACATCAAGTTGGGGGTATTTTGTAGGTACCATGGACAAAGCTGACCATTGTCGAATTTTCCATGATAGTTAATTCTAACAACTTTCACATACGGTGTGAAAATTAATGTTACAATTATTGCCTTCTTATGTAACTTTTAGAATAATATTTAATAATTTATAAAAATATTGTGGGTTTATGAATCCAATTTTGTCAAAATCTTTTCATGACTTTCAGGTAAATTGACATTTTTCCTATATTATGTCTTTAATACATGAATGTTATATCTCTCCTTTTGTTTCAATCTTCCTTGATTTCTTTTTTTATGATTTGACATCATAATATGTAATGTTTCAGGTAACAGTATTTATTACTACTGCTGTTAGGTAAGTAAGAGTCTTAGTGTGAACCGGATGCTTTAGGAGGGTTCTGTGGCTTTTGAAATGCTCATGTAACATAATGGAATGGGATTCAGAAGAAAATGCAAACACTATCTCGGTCTTTGTAACATTGAGAATGGACCCAGAGACGGCAATTCATTCAACTGGTCTCCAGATTTACTAAGATGAGTTCTAGAATCCCAGCATCCTAACTCCCATGGGATTTTCTTCCTACTGGGTCACCAAAGGGACCAACCAAGCAGAGAGTTGCTCTGCCATCTCGTGGCTGTCAGTGCCTCCACTCTGCCTGTCAGGGTGCAGCGTGAAATATACTGATACACAGCAGCCCACTGCTACCCCCTGACAGTGTTGAGTAGTAGACTATAAAACTTAGTCAACAATTCCATCTGGAGGAACATCTAAACTATTACATGTGCAAGTCTTCACTTTGTGATTTTATCTAACATATGCAGTGAGTTAAAAAAAATCAGACAGCAAATAAACTCCATCCCTTCATGTACATGTACATGTACTAGAGGTTATAGCAGTGATATTTTGGCTTTGGGCCACATGTTCATTCCTTGAATTCTTTGATCTGTGTTTTGTAGTTTTCAGCATTCAAGATTTGCACATTCTTTGTTAGATTTATACCTAGTAATTTCATTTTTTGAGTGACTGTAAATGGTAATATATTTTAGAATTCAGTGTCCATGTGTCCCTCATTATTATATAAAAATAAAATGATTTTACATGTTAACCTTGTACCCTAAAAACTTTGTCAACTCATTACTTTTAAGAATATTTAAAAAATATTTTGATTTCTTGAGATTTTGTATACACATATTTATATCATCTGCAAATAGTGACAATTTTATTATTTTAAATTTGTATGCCATTTATTTCCTTTTCTTGAGTTTTTGCACTGGCTAGAACTCCCAGCAGGTTGGTGAGTAAGAGAACAGTCATCCTTGGCCTGTTCCCAGTTACAGGAGGCAACATTCAGTCTTTCCCTGTTAAGTATAACACTAGCTGGAGGCCTTTTCTTTATTTTTCTTGGGAACTGCACTGACTAGAATTTCCAGTACAATGTTAAATAGAAAAGGTGAGAACTGACATTCTTGCCCTGTTCCTGATCTTAGGGGGAAAGTATCCAGTATTTTATCATCAAGTATAATGTTAGCTCTGGGTTATTCATAGGTTCTCTCTATTAAATTGAGGAATTTTCCATCTAGTTTTTGAAAGCTTTTATCATGAATGAGTGCTGGATTTTGTCAAATGCTCTTTCTGCATCTACTGTACGATCATGTAATTTTTGTTTATTCTATTGACATGACACAGTACATTAATTGATTTCTGGATATTCAACCAACCTCCCATCTTTGGAATAAATTTTACTTGTATCTAATTTTTTTAGCATGCTGCTGGATTTAGTTTTTAAATATTTTGTTGAGGATATTTGAACCATATTCATAAAATATATTTGTCTGTAGTTTTTCATTCCCCCTCTTGGGATGTCTTTAATAGTTTTGGTATCAGAGTAAAATTCACTTTATACAACAATTTGGAAAACATTCTCTCATGTTTTGAAAAAGTTTGTGAAATTGGTATTCATGTTTATTTATAAGTTTGATAGAATTTAGCAAGTCTGGGCCTAGGCTTTGCTTTGTGGGTAATATTTAAATTTTTGTTTTACTATTACTAATAGTAAATAAATATATGAATAAATACAATTTTATTACTATTTTAATCTCTTCACATGTTACAGATCCATTCCCTTTGTCTATTTCTTTAAGTGTTTTTGGTAGTTTGTATCTTTCAAGGAATAGGTCCATTTTACCTGAGAAATTTACTGGCATACAATTTTTCATATATTCTTGTATAATCCTTGTTATTTCTGTAAGGACCATAATAATGTTTCCTCTTTTATGTCTGACCTAGTTTTAGACACTTCTTTCATTTTTCTTGGGAAATCTACATAAAATTGTATCAAGCTTACTGATTTTTTTCAAAGAAACAATTTTCAGTTTCACTTATTTTTTATATTGTTGTTATTTTTTTTAAATTTTTATTATTTAGTACTGATGTATACTATTTCATTTCACCTTCTTGCTTTAGGTTGAGTTTGCTTTTCATTTTTCCAGTCTCTTAAGGTGGAAGGTTAAGCTTTTATTAGAAATCTATTTTCCTTTTTAATATAGGCATTCACAGCATAAATTTTACTCTGTGTGCTGCATTAGCTTTACCTCATATGCTTTATGTTGTGCTTTGATTTTCAAAGTTTCAAAATTTATTTCAAATTATTTTATGATTTCCCCCTTTATATCATCTTTGATTCATTTGTTAATTAGGAGCATATTCAATTTCCACATATTTGTCAGTTCCCACTTTTTCCCTTGTTATTGCTTTCCAACTTCACACCGCTGCGGTCAGAGAATATACTGCATATTATTTCCATCATTTAAATTTTCTTGAAGTTTGTTTTGTGGCTTCTTATGTCCTCTGGAGAATGTTCTAGGCTCACTTTAGTAGACTATATATACCCTGTCATTACTGGATGGTATGTGCTATAAATGTCTGCTGGTTATAGCTGGTTTATAGTATTGTGCAAGTCTCCTATCTCCATGTTGAATCCTCTGTTTAGCATATATACATTGTTGAATGTGGGTTATTAACATCTCATATAATTATTGTTGAATTTTGTATTTCTCCATTCATTTCTTTCATGTATGTTGGTATTATTGTTAGGAGCATATATGTATATAATTGTTATAGCTTTCTAATGGTTTACCATTTTATCTTTATAAAATAAGTCTCTTTATCTTTTTTTTGTCTTAAAGCTTTTTGTCTGATATCAGTAGAGCCACTCCAGCTTTATTGTGATTGCTGCTTGCATAAAAAAAGTTTTCACCCTATTAATTTTAAACTATTTGTATCTTTGAATATAAAGCATGACTCCTCTAGACAGTATATTCTTGGATCTTGTTTTCCTCCATTTTAAACATTTCAGCCTTTTGTTGGACTGTTTAATCCATTCACATATAATGATACAATTAACATAGTTGAATTTATATATGCCATTTAAAATTTTGTTTTTTATGTGTCTAGCATATTTTTTACCCTCTACTCTCTCCAGCTCTCTTCAGTAAACTAACCAACTTAACAATGTAACATGTATTTAACGTGTACAGTTTAGCAGTTCACTGAACCTACAAATGTCCCAATTGCTATCCATTACCACAGTCTTCACTGTTTTTGAGAGCACCCTCAGACATTAGTTTCTTCATGCTCTTTTGTTAATGAACTCAATTCCTTTGCAAAGAGATTAGGAGCTACATAGTATTTTATTGCTTGCTTCTCTCAGTGCAAATTTGCAGGCCAAGGTTCTGGGGGTGGGCACAATGGGATGCTTCTCTTGGAGTAACACCCTTGATCTAGGAACTGAACACTTGATGGAGAGAAGCAGAAGCCATAATTCTTGCTGGACAGATTGCTTTGCTTAGTGTAGGAACACTAGTTTACAAGTCAGAGCAAAAGTGGAGTCTCAGTGATTTCATGTCAAAGACAGAGCCTCTGTTCAACAAAGGGTCCTACATAGAAGTAGCCCCTGACTCTCAATTTTACTCACTCAGTATAGAGCCTAGGCAGCAGGTAGCTGGGTTGAGGATGATAAATTCTGAACCAGAAGTTTCTTTCTGGGAAGATAACCCTCTGACAGGGAGCTAGGGAGAGAGGGAGAGACCTGTGTTCTTAGCTATCCCAGTCTGGAGTGGAATTTCTGCTTTGCGAAGCTTAGTACAAACACTATAGTCTCTTGCTTTTCTTACTGAATTTTTTTACATATTTTCTTGAGTAAATATTCATTCACTTGATGTAAGCTATTTGGAGCATTTTCAGAGGTTATAAATAGTTGTTATGTATATACATATAACATTTACATATTTATATATATAAACTTGTTATTTATATAATTGTTACATATAATTTGTATATGTAAATATAAATTCTATAAATATAAACATTGTTATTTATATTTATCTACTACATATTATATAAGCAATTAAAATACTATTATATATAAATACATATTATCATATATAAAGCTATAAATATATAAAGTATACATTTTGTATATGTACACATTTTTATATTGATTGAATATTTATTTTTCTTACATAATTATTTATACATATAAAATATTTATATGTAAGTAATTTTCACCAGTCACATTAGGGCGTGGTCTGGAGAGCCCTTCATGCTCTCATGCTGGGAGCGAATCTCTGTCCACGTTTTTGTGCATTTTGCTTTGTTTTTAACTTAGTGGGAGGAATAGGGGAAAGTATATCTATTTCCCAGAATCAAAGTTCTCAGATTTGTTTTTATATTTATGGAGTCAAACATACCAATCTGTCTGTTTAGAGCTTCTGGTGTTCTTAGAAACTGCTTAGTCATCTCAATATTAATAAGTATTTATTCCAATTTAATTTATGTACTTCAGTACTTTAATACAAATAATTGATTTTTTTGAAAATATTTTTATATCAGTATTGATCCAACCTAGTTGGTTTTCTTCTGAATTTCTCTCAAGAAAATTTATTATATAATCCATATTTCCTTCTCTAAATTGAAATGCTAGATCAATTACGTGTTAAAATTCAGTATGTTTGTCCAACTAGGCATTCTATTCTCTTTCATTAACTGTCCTCTTTCACCATGCGTGTATACCAATATATATTTTTTCTTAATTATATTATACATATAACAGGCTGCTCTCCTCTCTCATCTATGATTATTTTTCTCTAATTAGTCCTCTTTTTTCAGAACCATTCTGGACTTTATAATTAGGTTATCCACCAAATGGAACCACAATAAGTGTAAATTTACTTCTTAGGGTAGTGAAATATTTTAATACTGAATCTGCCCACATAAAATTTAGGTATGACAGTCCATATTTCCATGATTCACAAGTAGGAGAATTGAAAGATTTCATAGTATGGATATTTAACAAATTTCTACTGTAAATACAACCTTTCTATTTTTATATAAGAAATTTAACAAATTTACAATTATACTGACAATTTTTCACATCACTTCTCATAATGTTTTGATAGTTCACATGACTGCTATAATCATTCTATCACTGACAAATATTGATTTATTTTTATTAATTTCAAATTTTGTATCATTCATTTCCCTGATATAACTGTGTTGGTTACAGCACCCAGACCAACTTTACACAATATCAGTGATAATTGTTTTGACTGCTGCTCAAGGGAAGTGCGAGACATTGGCATGTGTATCAAGCACCATTAGTTTCAAGTAATCAAATGATAAGCATATAAGATGTAGCAGCAAGATAAATATTGCATAAATCACCACATATATTTTTATTTAAATAACATTTTTATCGAAAGAAATATTTAATTGTATTAAATCTATGTTTGGCATCTGTTGAAATGATTTTTTTTAATTTAACTTTTGACCAAATAATAAACTGAAAAATAGATACAGATTCTAAACACTTAACAATTATTGAATCACAGGTGTAAATTCTACTTGGCCATGGTATACTATTATTTTCATGCTGCTACAATGCTTTTGCTAATATTTCCTATGGGAAACATATTTGATAAACAAAAATAACCAACCAAAAAAATAGACATTATCTCCGGATTTATGAACGAAAAATATTTTGTTTATAATATTGTCTAACATGTGTTGAAAGCTCTGTGTCAAGATGTAAGTACACAAGTTAATAAGTTTTTATCTTACAATTACTTGTTTAAGATATTATATCATCATTTTTGTTAATTTAAATAACACCTGGTAGTAAACGTGACATTTTCATTAAAGTTTTCTGGCCAGTGACAATGGCATTCACAGTTGCCATGTATCCAATATATCATACCAGGCCCTTTTCTAAGCAGTTTTTGTGTTTTTTATCATTTAATCCTTACAACAAATCTGCAAGGGAAGCATTTTACAAGTAGTTTATTAAAAATCAGTTTGATTCAGTTTATAAAATTTCAAAATTATAAGGCTATGGTACTGAGATTTTATCCTGTGTCCATGTGACTCTAACATTCATGTTTTAAACCATTAATCTCACTGCTCTTTGTTCCCTTTTTATAAAAAATAAAATATTTTTCTCTATTTAGTATAAATGAAATACGGTCCTTAGTGATGAATAATATATTGTTAATTTTGTGCTTTCCTCCGCATTGATGATATGAAAATTTTGCTATTAACCATGCTGTTGTTGTTGTTGTTGTTGTTGTTGTTGTTGTTGTTATTATTATTATTATTATTATTATTATTATTATTATAACATTCAATAGATTATGGAAAGCCTAATGAAGATTAATAAGTAGAACTAATTTGTTACTGATGCACCATTATCCCAACTGTCAAGGCTGCAAGTTTGACTTCTCTTGCAAAAGCAAATGCTTTCAGAATATGGAATGATAAGTATCAAAAGATTATTGTCACTATTCAAAGCTTAAACTGCAGCCCGTAAAGTATTACCTGGGTTTTTATGATCGCTCCTTTGTTATCCTTCCTGTCTTCTTCATAGCCTTTCATTAGATCAGCACCAGAGGTGATCCACACGATTAAAATCTATGACACTTCATTTTCATAATAGAGACTCATTTCAATTCTTCAACCAAAAGACTTGGAATGAAAAGAAAAAAATCTCAATAAAAAGCCTGTCATCAAAGAAGAATGCTTTACACATCTGAGCTGACAGTCAAACCACAAACAAAAAATTTCTAAGAGGCTCATATTCTGACCACAGATTTATATGTTTTGAAATTCAATTATCTATTATGTAGAAATACTGTTTTCAGCTTTCTTCATGTCCTGAAGACATTGGCTTCTACACTCTTTCATTTACAAATGAGATGAAATTATCTCTCATTGCCTCTTAAACGACTGGGACAAACATGAGAATGATTAATAATTTGTGCAAATCGGTTTTACTCAGCTACAGATCCTAAAGTCTTGAAGCCAGACTCAGATTCAGGTCTGCCTCTTTGCTGGCCGATGAAAACCAAGTTTCTGTGAGTATTATAAAGAGCATCCTCCTTAATTAAATTATGGACGATCTTGAACTGTCTAGATTTTATAACCAGTGCACAGAGTCATCCTTTGTGACTGCAAGCAAGGGAGAGATAGCCTGGCTCTCTCTGACCTCTCACATCCCACCGTCTGCAGCAATCCATGTACACAGACAGGCTTAACAGTTTTCTTGCCTGAGAAGGCAAACTTGGTGATGTTACCTTTGAGATGCTGAATAGTATCATGGTTACTCATCAGTTCACGTGCCAGATTGCCTGGGGTAACAATGTTGATGTTACTGTGTGACTTTGGAAATTAATGTATATTCTCAAAGGATTAGTTCCCCACTGGAAAAATTAAAGTAGTTTTAACATCTAGTTATAGGATTTTTTCTGCAGAGTAAATAAGTTACTATAAAGTGCCTAGAAATATGCCTGGCTCATAGTAGGTGCATAATACAGGAGTGGTGGTTTAAAAATATGTACTCAAATTATTTGATAATCCCATGACCATTGGGTGGAACCTAATTCCTCAACCCTTGAGTGTGGCCAGACTCAGTGACCAGCTTCTAGTGAGTAAGGCTGTAGGAATAACAATTTCTATTTTCTTAGGCTAGGTCATGAGGCACTATAATTTTCATCTCATTCTTTTTTGGGTCACTTGCTATGGGAGAAGCCAGCTGCTGTGTTAAGAGGACAATCAGGCAACCCTGTAGCAGGACCAAATGGCTATGATGTAAAGCCTCCTGTCAGCATTCAATAAGGAACTGAAGCATCCTCCGAATATTCTGATTGGAGAAAGCCATGCATACTCCCAGCTAACATGTTTTTTAATACCTGCTTGATAGAAAATGTGAGACAATGAAAGTTTATTGTTTTAAGGAACTAAGTTTAGGGCATAATAGGTTATGTAGCAATAGAGAATTATAATCAATGTCTCAGATATTGTTGGTATTATTTTCCTGCTAACATTTCTCAACTAGGCGCAGAGAACTATTTTTCAGCACGTGGTTCATGCTGATCTACACAAAGAAAACCCAGATGGTTTAATTGGTGAATTCTATCAAATTTTAAAATAATTTAAAAATTCTTCACGAACTATTCAAAAAAAGAAAAAAAGTGGAAATACTTCCTAACTCTGTGTGAGGCCATTATTACTCTGATACCAATACAAGATATCACAAGAGTAAAACAAAACAAAACAAAACTGCATACCAATATTCCTTATGAAAAGGCTAGAAATTAACAAACAAAAAGAAACTAGAAAACTAAACCCAGTAAAATATAAAAAGGATTATACAACCTTACCAAGTAGGATTTATCTCAGGTATAAAAGATTGGTTTAACATTTCAAAATCATCAATGTAACATAACAAATTATATTAGAATTATAATAGAATATTCTGTTATAATCACATAAAGCACATAAAAACACATGATTGTCTCAAGGGATGAAAGAGAACTCTAGAGTAAAGTAACATATTTTCAAGATAAACATGCTGAAAAAATTAGGAACTTCCTCAAACTGATCATGAGCACCTACAAAAGCAAACAAACAAAACAGCCCACAGCTAATATGATGCTTAATGGTGAAATGCTTTTCCCATAAGACCAGGGAGACTAGGATGAAGGTTTTTTTGCCATCTCTATTCAATATTGTATTTTTGAGATGTGTCAGATAATGTTTTGCCTAAATTTTCTTCTAGGAGGTTTACTGTATCTTGTCTTATGTTTAAGTTTTTTACATCTTAAAAATATCCTCCTAGAAGAGTCTACTCAAGCAACAGAAATAAAAGCAAGAATAAACAAATGGGACCTAATGAAACTTACAAGCTTCTGCACAGCAAAGGAAACCAGAAGTAAAACAAGAAGACAACCTACGGAATGGGAAAAAATTTTTGCAGATGAAACCGACAAAGGCTTGATCTCAAGAATATATAAGCAGCTCATACGACTTAATAAACAACCAAACAACCCAATTCAAAAATGGGCAAAAGACCTAAAGAAGCAATTCTCCAAGAAGACATACAAATGATCAATAAGCACATGAAAAAAATGCTCCATATCACTAATTATCAGAGTAATGCAAATCAAAACTACAATGAGGTATCACCTCACACCAGTCAGAATGGCCATCATTCAAAAGTCCACAAATGACAAATCCTGGAGAGGCTGTGGAGAAAAGGGGACCCTCCTACACTGCTGGTGGGAATGCAGTTTGGTGCAGCCACTGTGGAAAACAGTATGGAGATTCCTCAAAAGACTAGGAATAGACTTACCCTTTGACCCAGGAATCCCGCTCCTGGGCATATATCCAGAAGGAACCCTACTTCAGGATGACACCTGCACCCCAGTGTTCATAGCAGCACTATTTACAATAGCCAAGACATGGAAACAGCCTAAATGTCCATCAACAGATGACTGGGATAAATAAGAAGTGGTATATTTATACAATGGAATACTACTCAGCCATAAAAACCGACAACATAACGCCATTTGCAGCAACATGGATGCACCTGGAGAATGTCATTCTAAATGAAGTAAGCCAGAAAGAGAAAGAAAGATACCATATGAGATCACTCATATGTGGAATCTAAAGAAAAACAAAAAACAAAAACAACAACAACAACAAAAATAAATACAAAAGAGAAATAGACTCATAGACATAGACTACAAACTTGTGGTTACCAAGGGGGTGGAGGGTGGGAAGGGTTAGACGGGATTTCAAAATTGTAGAGTAGATAAACAAGATTATACTGTATAGCACAGGGAAATATACACAAGATCTAATGGTAGCTCACAGAGAAAAAAATGTCTCAATGAATATATATATATTCATGCATGACTGAAAAATTATGCCCTACACTGGAATTTGACACAACATTGTAAAATGATTATAAATCAATAAAAAATTTTAAAAAATATTGTATTGAAGGTTGTAAGGAAGGAATTAGACAAAAACAATAAATAAAAAGCATCCAGATAAGATTATAACTATCTCTTTCCATTAAGGATATCATCATGTATAGAGGTGACAAAAATAAAGGGGTCCACTAAAAACAAAGCCTACTAACTCTAATAAACACGTTCTACAAGGCTACAACATACAAGATCATTATTCAGAAATCAACGGTATTTATAATGGTATTTATAAACATTACATGTTTATAACATGAAAATCAAGGTAGAACAATGCAATTTAAAACAGCATCTAAAATAAAATAATCATAAATAAATTTAACAAAATGGTCAAAGTTTTTACTCTGAAAGCCACAGGACACTGTAGTAAAATATCAATGGACACTCAAATGAATTGTGAAACTTTCCACATTTATGGATGAGAGGATTTCATTTGTTAAGGTGGCGATCCTCTCAAAATTGATCTACAGAACCCATGTGATCTTGATCAAAAACCCAATTCATTTTGCAGTAACTGACAAGCTGATCCTGAAACTGATCTAGAAATGTAGGTGAGCCAGAATAGCCAATAAATAAAAAGTAAATAAATAAGAAAAAATTTGGATGACTCACATATTACTATTTCAAAATTTACTTAGATATAAAACTTAGTTACAATTTATAGTGATCAAGACCATGGGAACTCAGCAGAGAGACAGACATGTACAATTTAGAGTCCTAGCTGAACCACCATATGTTTAACAACTTATTTTCCATAAAGAGGGCAAGACAATTCCATGATGGAATGAATAGTCTTTTCAAAAACAGTACTTGAGGGGAATGGAAAAATGTGGTCAAATGGTACAAACTTTCAGTTATAAAGTAAGTACTAGAGATGTAATGTACAATGTGATTAATGTAATTAACACTGTTGTCTGTTATATATGAAAACTGTTCAGAGGGTACATCCTAAGCATTCTCATCCCAGGGAATTTTTTTTCTTTCATTTTGCAACTATATGAAATAATGGATGTTCACTAAACTTACTGTGGTCATCACTGCATGATTTACGTAAGCCAAACCATTATGCTGTATACCTTAAACTTGTACAGTGCTGTATGTCAATTACATCTCAATAAAACTCAGAAAAAATGGTGTTTGATAACTGGATATATGCATGAACAAGAATCAATTGGTCCCTGACCTCATAGCATACACAAAATTAAAATTACTCACTAATATGTATTAAAGGCCTTAACGTAAGTGTTAAAACTGTAAAACTCTTAGAGGAAAACATGAGTTAATATTTGTGATCTTTCAGTGGGAAATGTCTTAGATAGGACACCAAAAGCGCAAATGATAAAAGAAAATAAATAGATAAAATTTTACTTCATAAACATTGAGAACTTTTACACCTGAAAAGATATTATTAAGAAAGTGCAAATTCAACACAGGAGTAAGGTAAAATATTTACAAATATAATATCTGGGAAGAAATCTGTGTCTAGGATTTTAAAGAATATTTAGAACTCAACAGTACAAAAAATAACCTAATTTTTTAACTCTCAGACATAGTTCTTAAGACTGTAAAATGGTATAACCACTTTGGAAAATAGTTTGGCACTTCCTCTAAATGTTAAATGTAGAGTTTCTATATAACTCAGCAATAACACTCCTGGGTATCTACCCAAGAGAAATGAAAGAAAAAACACCTACACAAAACTTGTACACAAATGTTCATAGAATGCTATTCATACAGATAAAACTGGAAACAACAGAAATGCCCACCAACTGATGGATGTATAAACAAAATGTGCATGTTCCTATAAAGAAATATTATTTGGCAACAAAAAGGAATGACATACTGATACAAACCACAGCATGGCTAAACCTTGAAGACTTAATGCCACATGAAAGTCGGTCACAAATGGCTACATATTATATAATTTGATTTGCATTAAATATCCAGAATGGGTAAATACATAGAAACAGAAAGTAGGTGAGTCATTATCTGGGGCTGGAGGAAAGGACAATTCGGGGTGACTGCTCATGGGCATGAGGTTTCTTTTTGGAGTGATGATGTGGTTCTGTAATTAAATAGCAGTGATAATTTTATAAATTTGTAAATATACTAAAAACTACTGAAAATGTTCCAATTTTATGGTAAGTGAATTACATCTTAATAAAGCTGTTACTTTAAGAAAAAAATGAAGGAACCCATTGTGTTATGCCCTCAAAGCTGTATACATGTATATATATATGTCTCACAGTTCCTGTGCTAAAATTGCCACTTAATTGTCTAATTGAAAGACAAACAGGTTGTATAAGTATTCATTCAGTTGCACAGTGTGGATAAGGTGCATAGGGCACAACCAATGCCAGAGTGGGAGAGAGGCTGAAGAGGTGGTTTGTGGACTGGGTATTGAAGGATGGCTTGTCACTAGCAAAATGGCAAAAGGGAACAGTGATAACATGCAGCATAGAATGGGAGAGAGAAATGAACCAACTGGGAGAGAGGTAGAGAAAATTATAAAGGACACAGAATTTCATCTTGAGAATAAGAAAATGCAATGAAGAATTCGCATGGGACAGGGTAACCCAAACAGATGTTCATTAAGAAAAAAATCGCTTGAAATATGGTAACTGGTAAAAACAAAAGCAAAAAAGCAAACACCAACATAACTATAAGAACTAACATTAGGGATAGAAGAAGAGCTAAAACTGAGACCTACTGCTTTGAAATTCTGCCTTTACATGAATGCCTTCTTCCAAAGACTTATAGTTAGTGTTGACTTTTCTTAATGATGCTTTGTTGATTCTTCTCCTGCTTCCCTCAACTCCAAACAAAAATGCAGAATGAGTAATTCAAATGAAAGACATAAAATATATTTAGAAAATAATATTACTATCTAGTGCCTACTGAAAATATCTGAGAAAACCCTGGTTGTACACTTTACATTATGCCCCCTTTTTGGGCAAAAGATTTCTGTGTAAGTGAGTGTAACAATTCAACTCCATTAAACAATAATTGCTTCTCCGATTAAAATGACATTTTGTTAAACCTCCCTTTCTTTACCATAAATTTCTGTAGCACTATCTGATATCATTTCCACAGTTACAGAGGAAAGTTTAACCAGAGAATATAAATACAGTCAGTAGAGATGAAAATAAAGCATTACAACATCTGAATACGTCTGAAAGGATATTTATGTCTGCTCCTTAATAGTTACTTACTTCAAATTTTGTTCACTCATAATTTTCAGATAATGTGTTTCAGTTATTTTTATGGTGACATGTTATAATTTACAAGATTATTAAATTATATATTTAGAGAGGAAATGAATGAGGCTCTTTCAAGTTTCTTTAGGCTAATTGTAGAGTGTATTTCCTAAATGATTGCAATTGCCTGTTTATTCTACCGCTTGCTTATGATACCATCCTAATTGCCCCAAAGGGAATTCTTTTCGACAAAGATTGCTAACAAATATTTTTACAAATTTATTTTAAGAAATGTTTCATTACTTTAATGTATGTTTTATGTATTGAGCAAGCAAGCCTTTCCCTTGGTCTTTCAGTTTTATCTCTCTTCAGATTACTGCCAATGCAATTTTAATTAAATTTAGAAGTTAAACTACATATATAAAAGTAAATGTATTTAAAATATACAGGAATAAAATTTTCAAAAAGCAAATAATTTCTTAAGTACTATATATACACCAATATAACACATTTAAAATACTAAAATTCAGGGAATTCCAAATTGGGAATTTGAAATTTGCACCTCTTGGGGAGTGATGGAAATGTTAGCTATCTTGACAGTGGTGTCAGTTTCACTGGTGTATACACCTATCAAAATTCATCAGATTGTATGTCTGAAATACGTGTAGTTTACTGTATAGGAATCACACCTTAATAAAGGTGTTAAAAAAAATTAAGGAAAATAACTTGGCATCCAGTGAAAATAGTTTCATCAAACATGAAGCTGAACAAAGGTCTTCTCAAGAAAACAAAGCTAAGAGAACTTGTGAGCAAATTAAACTACAAGAAATACTGAAATTCATTAGGTTGCGGAAAATTAATTCTGGGTTGGAGTCTAGAGTGCAAGAAGAAAGGAACACCTCAAGAAAGGGCAACGAAGTGAATAAATATAAAAGACGATTGAATGCATGAAGCAATCATCACAGTAATATCTGAGACTTTTCTACCACATTCAGAAATAAAATACATAACAAGAGTTGGGAGAAAAGAACTAAATGTAAATGGATTTAAATTGTTGCACGTTTCTTGTATTATTTGGGATGAGATAAAAGTAGCAGTTTGAGATAAGTCAACAATAATTTAACAAATCTTGAAATAATGAGAGAAACTATTAAAGAGTAATAGAAAAATATGTTACCAAAAGGGTAAGAGAGATAACTCAAATAGAAACCAAAAACTACTTGACTAGTACAAAAGACCACAGGATGGAATCAAGGAATGAAGAGCAGATGTGACAAATAGAAAACAAATAGCAAGATGGTAGTCTTAAACCCAACAACATCAATAATAACATTAAATATGAATGGATTAAATGTTCCAATTAAAAGACAAACATAGGACATGGAGAAAGGGAGAGAGAAAAAATCTAATAATACCCTTTTTGTAAGAAACAACTTCAAAAAGATGGGTTGAAAGTAAAATAAGGTGAAAAAAAAAATACCGTGCAAAAACTAACCCAAGGGAAGGTGGTGTGATAATGTTAACAGTGAATTAAGGAAATTTTAAGACAGGGCAAAAATATGACCAGGCCTTCAAAACACATTTTAAATTCAAATCCAAAAATGACAAAGGAAAGTACAATAATGATAAAATATAAACCAAAAAGGAAGTAGAGTGTCTCAAAGTCAGGTAAGGTAAGACAAGATGTGTTATGAATGATAAAGTGGAATATTTTACAATAATAAAATAGTCAATAGACTAATGTGACGATCCTAAATTTGGGAGCACATAACATATAACTTTAAATTACATAAAGTAAAATTAACTAAAATAAAGAGAGAAAGACACAAAATAAAAATCATCATTAGAGATTTTCAATATGCTTCTTTTGATAGTAAAAAAAGTAAGAAAATAAAAGGTTTTAACAACATTGTTAAGCAAATTGTCTTATTTGATACATGCCACACACATAACTGTAAAATATACATTCTTTTCAAAAGGTCACATCACATTTAACAAAATAAAGTATATTCTGGGCCATAAAACAAATTTAAATAAATTTTTGTTAGGAAAAATAAAGTATATATTCTCTAACCATTACAGAAATAAATTAACACTCAATAATGATTTATTAACAAATGATAAGTATTTGTTAATAAAATAACAAACTACTAAATAATCTATAGGACAAAGTAAAGTTACAATGAATATTAGAAAACATGTTAAGATGAAAATAATGAAATTATGGTGTAACAAAATTTGTGGGATATAGATAAAGTAATTCTGGGGGATAAATTTAATACTTTAAAATGCACATATCAGACAAAAAGAGTTTAAATACCATGACTCAAGCTCCCAACACAAGAACCAAGAAAAATTGTTCATATGACCTACAATGGCAAGGTAACTACAACCACCACAGGAGTGATGCTACCCATCCATGATGTAGGTCAATGGAACAGATTTTAAAGTCTGGAGTAGCTCCATGTGTTTATAGACACTTGATTTATGATAAAGTTGCCACCAAAATTTATTATGAAAAAGTTTTCATCTTTTTCTATGAATCATGTTGGAGCAATTAGATATCCATATGGGAAAAAGAATGAACCCTAATCCTACTTTATACCATACAGGTAAGTTAACTTGAGGTTGATTATAGATTTTATCAGGTTAACCAGATTCATATTAAAACAAAATCAACATTCTAGGGTTAAAAAATAAAACTTTGAGGGGAAAGTCTTCATGACCTTGGAGTAGCAATTTTTAAAATATTAATAATCATGAATACTAATCATAAAGGAATGTAATTCATATAGCAACTTTATTAACATAAAGAACTTCTGCTCACCAAAAGAAATTAAAATAAGTGATTTGCAGAAAGGTAGAAGATATTCTGTGTACATGCATCTGAAAATGATTTGTATCCAGAATATATGAAGGATGATGTGAATCAATAAAAAAAGCCAAAGAATAAAAATTTTTAAATGGGGCACAGTTTTATAGAAGCATTTTACTAATGAGTTTACTAATAAGTGTATTTAAATGATCGATAAGCATATGAAAAATATTCAACTTCAATAATCATCAGGGAAGGGAAGATTAAAACTACAATGAGATTACAGAACACACCCATCAGAAAGGCGAAGATTCAGAAAAGACTGACAATATGACGTACTGATCAGAAAGTAGTACTAGATCCCTCATACACTGTTGAAGAGATTATTAATTAGACCAATTTTGAAAAAAATGCTTAGCAATATCTAGTAAAACTAAATGTACATATTTCCTAAGCCCATACCACTCCCATGAACAATTCATTCAAATTCCAACAAAAGATATTTGCACAAATATTTATAGCAAATATAGTCATATAGGAAAAAAAAAACCTAGAAAGAACACAGATGTACCAAGAAAAGGACAGACAATTTATAATATTATTTATAATGACATTCTACTATAAAACCAAAAAATAAAAGGTCAGTCTCTCAATACATGTTATACTATAGATGAATTCACAACGTATCATGTTGCACAAGAGGAAAACAGAAAAGATTACATAGACTATTCACAATTTTATTTGAATTTCAACTACAGCAAAACCAATATATGATGATAAAAGGTTGGTAATTATAGTCGTTACTTCTGCAGTTTACTGATAGTATAAAGGAAACTCCTGGGGTGGTAAAATTATCATATTTTATTTTTAATCAAAAATAAAAAATAATGTATAACAAAACATATTACTTAAGTATGGATCAACACTGAAAATTCTATTAACATTAAAATATAAAAGCGATCAAACATACAATTTTATAAATTAGTGGAAACATTTTCTTATACTAGGAAAAATAAAGGACATGTTTCCAATGTCAACAATAACTCTAAGTTAACTGGAAAATTTTTTTTAATACATCTATAGATTTTCTGGGAAAAAAGGATAAAACATTATTAAAAAACAAAACAAAATATAAAGAATGCTAATAAATAAGTAAATGTTACATATCTGTTGGTGGTCAATACAACTTCAGTTCAAATCTAGGCAGGGTTTTCTGTGAAACCTAAAAGGGATGGGGGGATTCTTAACCAGATATCAAGATTTATAATAAAATTTTAGAAATGAACACTGTGCAATATTTTACTTAGACTAATAGACAAATGAGCTCAAAAGAAACACACATAGATGCTATATTATGTAATAATTTGATATACGATAAAATCTGTGTCAGTAAACAGGTAGTAAATGATCCACTATTAAATACCAAAATGGGAAAAGCAAACATTACATTTGAGACATTACAAGGAAATAATCTAACGATGTTAAATTTATTAACTTCTTAAAAGATAATAGAGACACAAATATAAACAAAAAATAATGCCACAATGCAAATGAATAAGAAGGATTGAGTATCCAAAACATACACTGAGCAATCAGCCCAAAACATGAATACTTATTACAAAAAAGAAAGCCAAGTAGTCAATAAATATAAGAAAATCTTCTCTTTTTTCATAGTCCTATGTGGGAACAACTTGAAAGAACAGTGAAATAATATTCCACACATAAGATCAACAAATGATACGCTTGGAATATACAATGTTGATAAAGATGTGAAAAAAAAGAAATGTTTTATTCACTTAGATAATGATTTTGATAATTAGTAAAGTTGGAAATGATCTGTTTCAAGTAGAAGAAACCCTGGGAACTTAACCCTTGGAAGTGCCATTTGTGTTGGTCCTGGATATTAGACATTGAAGAGTCAGGGGAATAACAGGAGAGAGTTTTACAAAGAGATTTAAAAAAAAAAAAAAAGCCACAGAAACACTGTAGGAATGATTGCTCCTCTACCAGATATGCTGAGCATTGACCTCATCTACTATGTGGAACCTTTCAAGTGGACACAAGAATATATATCAAAATTATTTTTATAGCCCTGGTTATATGACTTCCACTCAATACAAAACAGAGGTACAACAGTGGTATCTAAGGTCACTTCTAGCGACAGCAGGTGGTATCCAAATCTCATGACCATCCAATACTGCTTTGAATAGAGATGTCTGGCTTTTATTTCTTAATATATTAGATTCCAACAAGCTATTTTATTTTAATATAGGACTATAATGCAAACAAACAACTTTGATAACCACCTATTCATATTTATATAATGCCAAAAAGAAGACACTAGGCTCAAGGTCTCCAAGTCAGGTAACTGAATGGCTGGAATTAGAGATATGATCTCCAGATTTTCAGCCCTGTGTTCACTACAGAAAAAGATCCACAGAAAAATCAGTGAGCACTACTGAGTGAAATGAGCCAATGCATCCTATTTTGTGCATCTCTGTGCTGTATATATTTGATCAGAAATTGTAGGTATAGGTAGAAGGTGTTGCAGAAAAAGCATCATGGGCACACAGACCTGGTAAAGGCTTGCAGACTGATCCTGTCTATTAGGTGGGACTAACAATTTCAGTTAATATAGAAAGTTTGCAAAACATTAAGCTGAAATGAAGCTGAACAAAATATTTTCTAGTATTTTTACTTCATAGATTTCAACTTGCAACTTTCACACTGCTACCGGGTTACAGCGAATTTTCTCTCCTCATTCTCCCCACCATACTCTGGCCAGAGTGCTGTACTGTAGTTTTCAAACATGTCCTTCTGTTTGAGGCTTCCTTTCTTCCACAAGCTATATGCTGCCTGTGATTTTTTCATTCGTTTGACTTCCCTATAAAGCTACCTCCTATCCATTCTTCAAGATAAAACTTAAGTCACTTATTCAACATAGTTTGCATGTCCTAATCAGAGGCATTACGTGAGAAAAACAAACAAAAAGTCATCCAAATTGTAAAGGAAGAAATAAAACTGTCACTATCTATGGACGACTTGATTTTATATAGAAGAAATTCAAAAGACTGCACAAAAACTGTTAGTATCAATAAATAAATTCAGTAAAGTTGCAGGGTACAAAATCAATATACAAAATATACTGCATTTTTATACACTAACAACAAACTATCAAAAAATAAATTAAGAAAAAATTCCATTTAAAAATGCATCAAAAATAATAAAATACTTAGGGATTAATTTAACTGAAAAGAATGAAAACTCTAAGACAGTGATGAAAAAATTGAAGACACAAATAAATGTAAAGATATCCCATGCTCATGGAGTGAAAGAATTAGTATTGTTAAAAGTTATTTTACCCAAACCAATATACAGATTCAGGTCAATCACTATCAAAATTCCAACGATATTTTTCACAGAAACCGAACAAACGATCCTAAAATTTTTATGGGATCACAAAGGACCCCCAATAGCCAAAGCAATTTTGAGACAGAAGAACAATGCTGGAGGCATCGTGTTCCTTGATTTCAAACTGTATTACCAAGCTATAGTAATCAAAATAGTATGATATTTGTGTAAAAACAGATGCATGAAACAATGAAACAGAATAGAGAGCCCTAAAATAAACCCACTCATATATGACCAATTGAATCACAACAAGGAGGCAAGAATATACAATGAGGAAAATACAGAGTCTCCAATATATTTTGTTGAGAAACCTGGACAGCTACATGCAAAGACAATGAAATTAGACTACTACCTTACACGATGCACAAAAATTAACTCAAAATGGATTAAATGTTTGAATGTAAGACCTGAAACCATAAAACTCCTAGAAGAACATATACACAGTAAGATCCTGGATAAAGGTCTTTGTGATTTTTTGGATCTGACGCCAAAGGCAAGGGCAACAAAGGAGAAAACAAAAAAGTAGGACATCAAACTGAAAAGCTTCTGCACAGGGAAGAAAAGCATCAACAAAATGAAAAGGCTACCTACAGGATGGATAAGATATTTGCAAATCATGTATCCATTAGGAGATTAACATCCAAATATATGAAGAACTTATACAACATAATAATTTTTTTTTATTTTAAAAATGGGCAGAAGATTGAATAGACATTTTTCCAAAGAAGATGTATAGATGGCCAAGCGGCACATAAAAAATGACCCACGTCACTCATGATCAGAAAAATGCAAATCAAACCACCATGAGATACAATCTGACATCTGCTAGAAAGGCTATTATCAAAACAAAATTAAATAACAGGTGTTGACAAGGATATGGAGAAAAATAAACACTTGTGCATTGTTTGTCAGTACGTAAATTGTTGCAGCCACTACGGAAAGCAGTGTGGAGGTTCCTCAAAAAATTAAAAAGAGAACTACCATTTGACCAAGCATTTTCACTTTTGGATATTCAACCCAAAATACTAAAACACTAACCCCAAAAGATACATGTACCCCATGTTCATTGCAGCATTACTTACAGTAGCCAAGATATGAAAATAATCTAAGTGCCCACTGACAGATGAATGGATAAAGAGGATTTGATACACACACAGACACACAGAAATACTATTCAGCCATATATAAGAATGAAATCTTGCCATTTGCAATAATATGGATGGATTCTGAGGGTATTATATGCTAAATGAAATAAACCAGACAGAAAATACAAATAATGTAAGACCTCAGTTATACATGGAATCTAAGAAAACAAAACAAATGAACAAGCAAAACAAACAAATAAAACAACTAATGGATGCAGAAAACAAGTGGGTGGTTGACAGAAGAGAGTGGGCTGAGGAGGGGGTGAAGTGATGAAGGCGGTCAAGAGATACAAACTTCCATTTATAAAATAAGTAAGGATGTAATGGAAAAAAGAAAAAAAAAAAAGAAATGAAAGATACAGCTAACGTTTTCTTCCTAGAAAAGTTCACCTTATCTTAGTTAGACATTCAACTATTTTGCTAACACTATGTGTGTTACCTTTTCATGATATTTCATGTCACCCAGGATGTACCACATCAGACTATTAATATCACACAAGTAAATTATATACATATATATTTGAAATTAATATATGTGAGTTATATCTATAAATTGAGTGTGTGTGTGTGTGTGTGTATATATACATATAATGAAGACATAGTAAATCAAAATACAGGGAGATGAGCCCGGAAATTCATCTCCCCCAGCTCAAATCAATCACTGACCACATTGTACTTATCTCTGGACGATATATGATTAACAACAGAATATTCAGTACAGATTAAGAAAAGAATTACAGATGTTTTTATTATAAAAATGCTAAGACGTGGTGGGGTCTATAATAGTGTCATGGACACTCTCTACCTTTAGTGTTTCTTCACTCCAGACCCTTGGTGACGTTAACTACTGGATTAAACACATTTGGCAGAGAGCAGTCATAGAACCACTTCAACCCAAAAAGGTAACTTTTCTTCTTTCCCTTGGAATCAGCGTATTTCTCTTTGACCATCATTTCCAAAGATGACTTACTTAAAAACATTACAGTCTAAACACATCTTGTCTTGAGCCTTTCTGTAGGCTGGGTAAATTCAATTCTCTTCCTAAATTCAATTATTCATATTTCTCTCCCAAACACTTTGAGAAAAGACCTCGTGTGTATTTTTATTCATCTTTCTAAACTCCACTGTAGTTAAGGTTGGCTCTTAAGCTATGTTTGATAGGACGGTCAGGTCACCGCATATTCAGGTATATATAATTATCTTTTATGGGTGACTGGTCACAAATTCAATAAAATTTAAATGAGTGCTTTGCTTAGTTCCCCACAGAGAATGATCACTCCCTACCAGTTGAACAGAAGAAGTACATCCAGCTGGTCATGCACTGCTGCACAGACTCTTTTTTTTTTCATGGAAATCAATAATTCACTCTGTGGGACCTTGAATTTGAGTTTGCATTTATTTTGACAATAATTGTTTGGGTAGTAGAATTATGCAAAGAGGTAAATAGTTTGATTCAATCAACACCTAGATTGCAGGTCTCGTTGTTTATGGATTTTCAAGTCCTTTTTTCCACTTGTCAAAAGAAAAATATAAAAAGATGATAATTATTGTGATCATGCTCCCAGGACAGATTCACTCTAGTGTCAATGATTTACAAAAATCAAATACATTTGAGAAATGTAACTGCCTTTTCCTCCTTTTATAATTTTTCATGTTTCATATGTGGCAACCTAAGTGGATTATAACATTTCAAAATGACACGCAATTTGATACCCTTTTATAAAACACACATGATTAAGACAGTATCTTCTAAAAGATAAATAAAAATCATTATGCCTTGCATTCTTGGAGCATCAGATAACTGGGAAAGTGACTTGGAAACCATATGTGACATCTAAAAGTACAGATTTAACTGGGTGTATAGGATTTGAGTGCAGAGAAATGTGAGGAATGTTAAATGTTTAATTTCTCAAGGTTACATAGGAACTTTCTGTAAGTCATAGTCTCCTCTAACCCACGTAACAAAGTTAGCTTGGTCAACCCTGAGCATATTTCAAGGGAATTCCAGGAAGGAGAGCAGAGATCGAAGTCTAGGAAACATTTTTTTTTCCCCAAAATGAACATTTTTCTAATGGTCAAAGATTTCTTTTTTTAAGATGGGTAAAGTATTCATTGTTTTGCTGCACGATGTCTAAGACAATTTCATGTGCTAATGTGTATTGGAAGTAATCTAATATGAAGAAAGGTATAAAACGGCAGAATTTTCTCAACTTATTTGACTTTGGCATCCCATTTTCAAGAAACACTTCATTTGACCAGCGTTCTATGAAACACATTTTGGGGTAAATGTATTTAATGGCATTCGTAGATCTATGACCAAGCATACCTAAAGATGTGCAAGGAGTTAAAGCAGCAATTTCATAATCTACAATGAAAAGCACACCCAGTGCCATAGTGGGCATGGTTAGAAAGTCAAAAACAAGACTGGATAGGATAGCGAGAAAAGGCAAAAGAGTTAAAGACGCAAGCTTGATGAAAAATAAAGTGGAACAAAAGAATGATGTAATCCAAAACCTACATTAAAGGCAGGATGAACAGCGCCATGAAAGCAGACAGACTTAGATTCAAATCTAGACTATAAATAGTTTACCTTGACAAGTAAAATAAACTCTGACGTCTATTTTCTTGTTGCTCAATGAGACTACTATGTCACAGAGATTTTAAAAAGGAGCATCTAAGCCACAGTTTAGGACGTGGCCATTGGCCAATAGAAAGCTGTTGGAAGTATTGTTTAATGTGCAAGAGTAAGAGGCAATGATCGTAAAATGATTATAAATCAATAAAAAATGTTAAAAAAATAAAATAAAAACAAAAAAGAGGCAACAATCGTTTTCTGACTTCTTAAGAACATGCATTCTCAAAATTGTAACTGCATACCCAGCATTGTTTCATACTTTTGCAAGCATGTGTTCATAACAGAAAGAGTACTGTTGGAGAAACCGCGAGTGGTCTGTAGAATCCACCCCTATCACTGGCAAGGAGTCTGGCAGTGGAGCAGAACATCACGAGAAGAGGAGATTGAGAGCAAACGGTGGAAGACAGGTGAGAAACTCACCAAGTTCTGTGTGAACACGGCATTCCTTTCTAGCCATTCACATCGGTATCTATGTAACAGGAGGGGAAGACGGCGGCAAGGCACAGGGAGAGTTAAATGTGAGAGGTTTGTTAAAGCTAAGAGATTTCAATTTTGTCTGCTATCACAACTGCCCCTAATAACAAAATTGTCACTTCGTTAGCGATGGTCTTAAAGTAGAACTGGATAAACAAACTTTCTATGATTGCAATATATGGCATGGAAACTTCAAAGAAAGAAAATAATCTAAGTGATGGTATCATTTGAACACAAATTAAAACTCTCAAGAATGTTAATTTTATCTGGGTGATTAATGTCTCAGGACAGTCACTCCTGTAGATCTGCTATGTCCTCTCAACGGCTGTAAGGTTGTTTCCTGAGATGATTTGCCATCTTTAACTCTACCTTTCTTTTACTGTTCCTTATAGAGGTTTGAATTTAATAGGCAGAGTTGGGCATATGCAGAAGTCAAAACTCTTTTTTAATTAGAGGTAATTAACATACATCCAAGAGATTATTCATTTTGCTTAAAGCTTCATTTTCCTTTGTGAAGTTCCTGAGCTTCAAGGGAGACTGTTATCCCATTAGTCTCCATTCTTTAAATGCATAAAGATGTCACTAAAACATGGTCAAAAGTCAATGCACTGCTTAAAACCCTTCATGACCTCCTATAAGATAAAAGGTAAAATCCTCCTCATGGTCGACAAGTGTGTGCCAAGCCAGCCCCCAACACATTTTCTTCCCCTCTTCCCTTCTTGATGGCACTGAAGCGACACTACCCTTTTTTGTTGAGGTCCATTTTCTTAAAACTAATTTCCCTGAAGCCTGTAACACAACAGCTCCCACTAAATTATTCTTAATACCCTGTATTTAGCTTTCATAACATGTATCAAAGGGCATAATTGTTGTTGAGATTCTTAGAATGCTTGCTGCATATTGATAAAATCTAAGCCTGATCATGGTCGACAGTAACACGAATTAGTCAATAACATAGTTTAAAATGAATAAATATGCCCTAATAAAGTTATATTACCTGTCAAACCTATTATGCCTTTAAAAACTATAGAAATTTTGCATTGAAAATAGGTAATAAAAATAAAGACAAAGATATTTAACTTGTCATTTTACATAAACCGTTATTTGAGCCTAACTCTTCAGTTTCATATTTCTTGGTCTTTTTGCCTCCTTCTGCTTGAGGTTCTGATTCCATTAAAACTGAGAGAAAATTCAAGACTTATCCAATTTCATTTTGACATCAAGAAATGAAAAGAGAACATCACAGAGGGCTTCTTAAAAGTACCAAGGACCTGACCTTTGTGTTATAAACAAGCATTTCACTTTCATCTCAAGGTCTCCCAGGCTTGGCAGAAATTTTCTCTACCTGTCACTTATCTTTCTCTCTCCTAAATAAATTAAGTTATTGACATGACTGCTGAGGACTGCCATCCTCTTCTTTATAAGCATATATCAGATCAAGGTTTTTAAAAACTTGTTCAGTTTGACCTTCCAGGCAGATGACACATCTGAAGTTTTCCTTATGGAGAGGGGCACAGGGCTTTCCTCACTCATGGGTTCATACTAAATACTGACACTGGTTCTCTTGCTCTATGTAAAAGTGTATTTCATTCATCAAATTTTCAATTTTATGAAATATTTTAAAGAGTGTGAAGATAGGTAAACTTACATATTATCATATCAAAATATTATTACTGTCTGTTATTTGATCATTTATAATGAATTTTGAAGCTTTCATTCAACACCATAGAAATATTTCTGAACATCAAACAAGCTCGTAGGAAAGTGAAATCTAAGAAAATCTTTTTGCATTTATGTCTTTCTTCAACTGCACGCACACATGAACACACATGCAAACACACGAACCAAGTGAGTTGTACAGATACACATAATCTCATATATATTCTACGTTAATGTGTATGTAAGAAATAACAAAATATGTAATGCATATATAACTATACATACTTCTCAGTAATCGAATTCATATGTATATATGTACCTATGTTCAATATATAGTCATATATATGCACACTATCAACTTTCTGTCCAAGGTATTCAGTAGTATACCAAAGAAATAATGTCAATTGCTTGTCTGAGAGTAGATATGATGGAAATATTAGGAAAAAGGAGGGTGGGAGGTCAGCACACATCTGAGAAGCAAAGGGATCACCGGTGACAGAGAAGGTAATTAAAAGCATACTCTGGAACACAAAAGATGTGTTTCCTGCCTTCATAATTCTGCTTCAGGCTATGTGATTCTGTAGATGCCATGAGGACCTGCTAACTACATCAAAATGAATCCACTGATCTCCAAATTTGGGTCTAAACATTAGAAGCTCCAATGCATTTTCAACTGGTGATTTTATTATTTTATTTATCACTGATTCATCTTTTTTGTTCCTTTCCTATTGCTAAACTATCTCTAAAGCATAAGATGGCCCCCTCTTTGTGATTAATAAAAAAAGGGAAAAAAATCACAAGGAATCCAAGAGTTGAAGGAGACAATATCCTTTCAACATAACCACTCATCTAGAGTTTCTAGCTCAACATTTTATCTGCAGAGTCTGACCTTCATCCTTCAGGGATGAAATCTTCAAAGAAGAAACTGTTCAGGGTTTCACAAAACTGTCTTTACACTATTGGTCACCAAGAAATCCCCTAATTGCTAAAGCAACCTTTTCTCTGGATGATTCAGTCACTCAGTCAATGAACATCTGCTTAACAGTGTGCAAAACATTACTGTAGACAGTCTTGGGAATAAAAAGGTGAATGAGCTTCAAGCCCTTTCCTTATGCATCAAAACAGAATTTTTGTTGCAAAGCGTGTTAATGTTATTTCCAGTCCCCAAATACTTAGGTACGTGACTTAACATTTCTTGATTTGTCAAGAGGTATCAAATACCTTAAAAATATGTACTTTTTAAAACTATAGTCTTACCTCTATGAATTTTTCTTGAGGGAAAAAATCAGGAGGACTATGTGCAGATTTAACTATAAAAATATTCATGGAAGCATCATAAACATCCCAGCTGACCAGCAATATATAATTGGTTAATAACCTCTAACACTTTTTTCCCTTTGCCAGAAAATGCACATTGTTTTAGTCTGTGTAATAATGCTTATCATTCCCTCTTCAGAGGTACATAACATTCTAGGGACCTTTCCCAGGATCACATAGCTGACAGATACAAGGGAAGGATTATGCCCCAGAATCTGTGGTTAGTCAGTAAGCTATCAGTCTGGTTCCACATAAGGCTTTCCTTCTGAACCAGAGCTCAGCCTCAGCTTAAAGGCCACCTCCGCAGTAAGGGAGCCTTTCCTGAGAGCTGTGTCTGACTCTCCTCTTGACCTTTGCCCTTGTTCTTTATCACAATAATTAACTTATTTCTTTCATTGCATTTACCTGAGTATTTTTTCTTTCTTAAATGAGTTTCAACAGCTTTATTGACATATACCAGAAACTTCACCCATTGTAAGGGTACAATTCAGTGTTTTTTTAAGTCAAGTTGTAGAGTTGGACAGCCATAACCATCAATTAATTTGAAAACATGTTATTAACCCCATAAATTTCCATTGAGCCCATTTGCAAGCAATCCCAGCTCACATCCCCGGCCCCAGGAAAGCAACTTTCTACTTCTGTAACTTTTTTTTTCCTGAAGAGTTTATGTAAACGTCTCAGTTTTTCTTTTTGGTTTGGTTTTGGGTTTTTCTGTTTTGTTTTGTTTTGCTTTGTTTTTGTTTGTTTTTTCTTGCATTTAGCTTCTAAACATGTTATAGCTTCTAGCAGTGGTCTGTTTCTTTTTATTGCTGAATAGTCTTTCAAAATATGGCTACACCACATTGTATCTATTCAGTATTTGGGGGCTGTAATGAATAATATTATGAACACTGGCATACAAGTCTTTGTATAGATATGTTTTTTCAGTTCTCCTGTGCAGCTTTCTAGGAGTGGGATGGTTAGTTTGTATGATAAGCTTATGTTCGACTAAGAAAATGCCAAGATGTTTTGCAAAGTGTCTGGGCCATTTTAAAGTTGCACCAGCATGGAGGTTTCCTTTTCTCTACAGTTTTGCCCACTCTTGGTAGTTCAGATTATAGCCACTTGATTGGGTATGCACCGCTATCTCATTTTGGTTTTATTTTCATTAATTTGATAGCAAATAAATAATATTTTAAATTTATTGTACAGTCAGTCTTCCACAATAGAATATAAGCTTTTTTGAAAGCAGGGTCCATGCCTGTGTTATTCTACAGGGTGGTTGTAAGAGAAGGAACTAAATAGTCATTAAGGGATGAAATGCATCCATATAATATGAAGGAATTAAAATGATTCACATAATGTTAATTTCCCTTAATACTGTCCCTTACACTCAGTGAATTAGAAGTAGATCATAAAAATATGCACAGGCTGATTATATAATTTGCAAAATATATGTCTAAATTAAAATGTTAATGATCTCTGGATGGTGTACCTAGTTGTCAGTGTGTCCTGACATTACATTTGTTATATGTCATCTATAAAGTAAAAGGCTTAGAAATCAATTTCTAACACTTACTCAGTTCAGGGATATCCATGAACCTCTATTGACAGGGATTTCATCATCTAATACTTACCCACATCACAAATTCCTCACAGGGTACTAAAGTTTGACTCCTTGCCAATTCTTCTGTCTCTATCTACCCTCCAGAAATACAGGATTCTGTGTTTACACAAAGAGGCTTTCTGACTTTAGTGTCCATTTTCCAAGTCCATCATTACCAGATTCTTCAGTTAGGTTTCACCTGACACAACTCCCAGAGAGCTCACCATCCCCTTTTGCTACTCAAATTTCATATTATAAAAGAAAACTGTGACATATAATCACCATTTTCAGAAAACAATTCTCAGAAAAGTGCATTAGGGTTGATAATAAAGCAGTAACTCCCATTTTGGAAATGCACTATATGCAGTTCATGGCACCACGGGTTTCAGGTACATATGGATACATTTTGTAACAGTTGCTTGTATCTATCATCATTCCCAAGTTACAAATGAAAACACTGAGGTTGGGAGAAGCAAGACAATCACACAAGATCTAATAATTAGTAAACAAAAACATTTGAATTTGAATTCTTATTTAAGTGTGTTTGATTCCAAAGCTTTTGTTTCCTCTTGACCTGGATGCTGGGCCATGGCTCTGCCCTTCTGAACCTTTATGATTTCAAGATAGACCTCAGTTGGGCTGAGGTAAGAGAGCAGCTTATAGGTTAGATATTTTGTTGGATGATAAGATTCCCATTCTCATCCCTGTCTCCAAAATCTGCAAAGATAAAACATGTTACTAAGAAAACACATTTTAGAGGAAGTTGGTTAACTCTAACAAAATTGGCATAACTCTAACAAATTTTATCCTTTCTCAATCTATAACTGGTTACTCTGGCATCACTAACATTTAAAATAATTGGGTCACAGCAATCCTACTCCTGGGCATATATCAGGAGGAAACTCTAATTTGAAAAGACACATGCATCCCAATGTTCATAGAAGCACTGTTTACAATAGCCAAGATATGGAGACAATCTCAATGTCCATCAACAGATGACTGGATATAGAAAGTGTGGTATATTTATACACTGGAATACTACTTAGCCATCAAAAAGAATAAAATAATGCCATTTATAGCAACATGGAAGGACCTAGACATTACCATACTAAGTGAAGTAAGAAAGAGAAAGAAAAATACCATATATCATTTATACGTGGAATTTTAAAAAAATGACACAAATGAATTTATTTACAAAACAGAAACAGACCCACAGAAAGAAAACAAATTTATTATTACCAGAGGGGAAAGAGGGGCAGTGTGCAGAGACAAACTGGGAGTTGAGTATTTGCAGATACCAACTACTATATATAAAATAAATAACAGGGTCCTACTATATAGCACAGGGAACTATAGTCACTATCTTGTAATGGACTGTAATGAAAAAGAATATAAAAAGGAATATATATGTATAGCTGAATCACTACACTGTACACCAGAAATTAACACAATGTAAACTGACTGTACTTCAATAAAAAAAATAAAAAATAGAACAAAATAATTGGTTCCTGCAGAAGCCAATAACAGAAAATTTTTGTTGTTAGAGTTGGATGAGTTTTCCCTTATTCCAACTGCACATTTGCTTATCTCAGAGATGTCCTGTTCACAAGCTCCAATTCTGGACCTCACCAGGCTCAGGGATACCCTGTGGCCTCCTGACCCTGAGAGAGCTTGGCCTCACTCCTCCCATTTGGAGAGATTATGGCTTCCTTCTCAAGGAAGGCAATATGTCTTTCTTCCTGGTTCCAGGCAACCATAGACACAGCTTGGAAATATCAAATCCAAGCCCTGTCTGCTTCTTGTTCTGCCAAGGGCTTTCTCCTGAGGACTACTGCAGTGGGGCTCCACGACTCAGGATCCTTCAAGCCCTTGCAAGCCTGAGGGCTCAGGCATCTGTGACTCAAGGCTGCCTTTCCCACCCTTTTGGGTTCCAGCTACATTCTGGTCTCTAGACCTCCATCACTCTGAGGATCTAGATATGGACACAGGGCAAAAAGTGGCAAACCTCCAAGTGATCAATCTCCAGGAATCCTCAAAGACTCCCTGCAACTGGCCAAAGATAAGTGAGAGGGGTTTTTTGGTTTTTGTTTTGTTTTGTTTTGTTTTGTTTTGTTTTGTTTTGTTTTGTTTCCTTTCAAGAGGGTTTCAAGATTGCCTGGGATGGCCATTCTCATTAGCGGCAGGAGCTGTGGTCTGGGCTGAAATCACATTTCTAGGGGGCTTAGATTTCCCACTTAGGACTCACAAATTGTCCGGCAAATATGGACATCTCCTCCGCTGCTGGCTTAGCTCTCAGCTTCTCTCAGCTTGTCTACAACTTTCTCTTCCAGGCTTAGTGTTCATTCACTACCATTTAATTTCCTGTGCATGTATCATCTGAAGACAGAGAGAGAACACGTCTTTTACTTTCATTTTCTCATTCCCAGGAATGTCACTGGACAGAAGTAGTCTTTCTTTTCTTCCACCAACATCTGCTCAGAGGGCAGTCCCCCAGGTCCGTTCTGCACACTAGACCCAGTACTTCCATCAGGAGGTTGTGACCCTTTGCCCTCTACCCCCGTCTGTGTTATGGCTCTGCTCCGCCCTGAGACAAAAGCCTGTTTCTCCTCCAGAGGTGTCTGTGCCCCTTCTCTCTCCTAGAACTGCCGCCTCCCATCCTTTCCCTTCCCTCAGCTTGGTCCTCTCAATGGTCTTTCTGCTCTGATCACGAGCCATCTTAGTGGCCTCTAGTATTCCCACCGCTCCTTTAGAAAGACAGTGATTCTTGGGCATTTGCATATAAACATCACTATTTTAGTTCCCTGTTAAACTGATGCCTCTTCCCTTATTATTTCTTTATGCACCTGGTGCTCCTGGAGTAATGAGGGTAGGAACCACTATCTCAAGCCAGGACCCAGAGAACAAATGGGGGAAAACCTCAGCTGACACACACCTAAAAGAAGTGCTTTGGTTCAGTTTCAGAGGAATGATCCTCAGCTCCGAGTACTGTGACTGCAAAAGCGGGTAAGAGCACGGATCACACCCCTTAAGTAGAAGTTTTCCTGTTTCACTTTACCTTTTAAGTTTGACGTTCTGCTACCTGCTCTTTCTTGGGAAAAAAAATTATTCAGCATTTAACCTAACCAGCAACTCGAGTGACTTGCCCCAAACCTCATAGCCATTCTATGGATCAGGAGTGGTTCTGCAGAAAAACTGTTTTGATGGCAAGGTGATGGGGGCGTGGAAAAGCTGACTTAACTCCTGAGTGACATTTTCACCCTGTGTTTCTCCCAGCATCTCTTATGACACCAGATTTCTCTGAAGAATTTACCTACCCAATGTCTCACTTGTAAATCACAGCCACACCACCCGGCCATCATATAAGCCATGGATTTCTTTATTCCCTTTGTCCAATATTCCAGAGTCCTCCTCTCCATAGCTCATTTTTAAAATATATTCTGCTTATTGGCACCTTTATACATATGGGACTCATGCCTAAAAAAGGAAGTAATAGAATTCAGCTTCAAGAAGACCGTGGTAAGTTTTGGAAATGTTTCTTGTATAAGTAAGACAATATTAACCTTAGTAATTCACACAAAAACTCCAATATCCCTGGAAACCAGAGAAAAGCAAGCTGAGACCTTTACTTGGCCCCTCAAGCCGTGGTAGCGTCCTTGTTGGAGTTTTCAAGTTGGCCGAGCCCAGTTCAAAATTATCCCGTTAAACCTCAAGTCCTTACCTTGTTTCAGAAAGGGAGTCATGCTTTTCCCCTTCTGTACTCTCTTCTGTGCATCTGAGGCAGGGCTAGGGAAAGCAGTGCCAGCCATCTGAAGCAAGTCTTCCTGCTCTCAAACTTGGGAGCCAAGAGCAGCCGGCGATGTGCTGTAGTGCTGTAGAGAGAGGGACTTCCCACACCTATGCTCTTTGCTCGATGTCATCCTTTTCCACACGGGTCTCCCTCGGAGGGCTGAAGGTGTGCAGGCACATGGAAGGCAGGGGGCTGGGCACTGCCCCTCAGGACACCGGGATCTCTCTTCTTGTGTATTAGATCCCACCCCTAATTCCTCTATGCACTCTTCACCATTTGGACCTGCATATAATACATCTGGAGGCAGTCACTCCCTTTAATGGTCGGGCAGGGGAAAGGCATAGGTGTCACAGAAGATAAAAAGAAGAATCATTTCTGCAATTACAGTGTTTTTGACCAGGCTACCTCCAGCAGAGGACAGCATGGGAGTCCTGTAGTCAGGTTAGGTGAGAAGGAAAAAATGGGGGACAAATTAAAGTTTACATTTACTTACACACACACACAAACACACACACACACACACACACACAGATAGTGAATATTTACAAACTATTAGACACCACGCTAAAGACTCCCACATGCAGACTCCAGCTTTGTTGCAAGCCTGCTATTGGCAGGGAAGAAAAATGTTTCCTTGTTTTGTTCTAACCTTCTTTACTCCCAGACATCACTGCTAGGACACTCACCAGAAGCACAGAGCCTTGCTGGCCAGACACTGCTTCAGACTAATTTGGAAATAGCAGGGTTCCCTCATAAGAGCAGCCATTGCCCCTGGAACTCTTATTCGGGCTCCATTCTACCCCCTCCCAACACTTTCAACTCCCACCTGGCAGTTATTTTTGCCTCTTGACAGTTAACCTCTCAGTCTTTCCTGCTTCCAGCAAGCACCCCTGGCTCCTACAGCTTCACTCACTCCTCAGGCCACTGTCTGTCTTCTCCTGTTCTTCTTACTCTAGTACAACCCATACCCCAGTAGAGTGACCCCCTCACTCAAGACATATTTTTCCCTTTGAAAAAAACAGCCTCACAATCTTGATATGATCTAAAAGCAGAAAAAAATCAAATATACCTACCTACTTATCTATAATTTATTTCCCATGATGCATAATTTTGGCTTTCATCCTAACAGCTCCCACTAAGGAGAATTTCTATTGGTACATGTGTTTGCGTCAGTCCAGTCTTTTATAAGTTGAAGGGAAATTCGAGTCTCACTTCAGGTAGTAGCTTGCTGGGCTGCATTTCCCCCTTCCTAAGCATTAGATGACATCTCATTCTATCCTCCACTTTACAGATCATCCCTGGTGAGAAAGGAACTAACATAAAAGGCAGTAGCCATCGCTCAGGTAGACGGCCAATGCATGGCACAGCTACTGCATGAAAATTGTGGTGGACTTGAGGCTCTGACAGAGCAGCCATTTGATTATTTGTGGGTTCTGTTTCCTTAGGCATAGTCGATCCCCCCGGAAGGAAAATGATAACCTCAGCCTTTCTCCAATAAGTGACTTGGGTCTTCTGTACACTCTTCCTTCTCATAGAAAGCTTGTCTCATTCAGCCTAATCTCTGTCCAAGAGACGATATGCAAAAGCTCACCTCCACACCAGCAGGCAGCTTCTCTAATAACCTCAGCTTGCAGATGCTTCTCCTTTCAAACGTGTTTCACTGAAGCTGGCTTTTGAAGGCAGGGATCCTCTAGATTATTTGTTCATGGTGCTCAAGCATTTGGCCAAACACAGTCCTCTTGTAAATCTCTAAGACACCATGGATGTACAACCTCTAATAATTCTTTACTCTGGATGACTGTTGGTGTTGGAAGATTGCCCAGGGTTCTGGAGCTTTCTTTACCTCATCAGTTACTCCTTAGGATTCTGCAATCCCAGGTTAAGTTTACATAAACCAACTGCCACTCAGCAATAATTTAGTTTTCTCAAAGGAAACGCTCTCACTCACCTACTTTATACCACATGCTTAACTCCATCTCTATTCAGACACGCATGAATATTTGACTAACGGAAAAAATTATCCTCCTCAGAAACACCCTACACCATTGTGTCCTCCTGATGGGCCCTTCAGGGAACACCTTTTCAATCACTAAGACAGCTTCCTCAGTTACCAGATTTAGATGAGTGGTGTAATTTTCACATGTAACTACAGTAATGTAAGAACTTCTTTTAAATTATGCAAATATTATACAGAAAAATTAAAAGACTGTCATCTTCACAATTCTATTATGTATATATTTCTTCCTGTCTTTATCTTTAAAAGGAGATATTTATGCAGTTTTTAAGTAGCATATGTGAAATTTTTAAGCCTTCATTTCTTTATTGTTATGTTTTCATGTATCATAATGTTCTAAATTTCAACTAATTTGAATAAAAATATTTTCATATGAAAAACATAACATTCATGTTACATGCTTTTTTCTCTCTCACTATATTCTTTAGCTCAATTCTTAGAAGTTGGATCATGCAATGAGAGTTTGAACATTTTACTAACCCTTAAAGATACATTATTTTTTTTCTACAACCAGAATATAGGTACGACAATGTCCTTTGTGTAGTACAGTGAAGAGAAAAGTTAATGAGGATCCCAAAGCAAGACTGATAAAAATTATTCCTTATATTCCCAGTCTAAGGTTCAAAAACCCTCTGAAGCATGGCAGGTGGCTATTTAACCAAATTCTTCCTTGAACTGTCTTCAGGCCAATTCCCTTTCTTCCTTTATTTTCCAAAGTCAACATTTCTCAGACTTGCATCTAAATGATGGCTTAGAAATAAATCATTTTCTCTCCTCTTTTCCTACCTTTGATCTAAAGAAGAAAGCAAAACTTGAAAAAAATTTTACAAAAATAAAGCTACCTTGTCTTATGGAAACCACTGGGCAACTTTACAACTTTGTTGTATAAAATACTTGAAAATAATCAAACATACTTTTAAAGTAAGTATATAGTATTTTTCAGTATATACATATACATATATATGTATACTCATATATAGATTTATTGTTTACCACGTATGAACATTCAGACATAAGTAGGCAGCGTCTGACGTGATGTCACAGCAAGCCAACTTTCTTGATATTTTAGAATGAGGGACTCTGATCTCCAGAGGGAATTAGTCAAATCAAGCTCCGCTCAATAGCAAAGTCTCTGCCACAAGATAAAGTTAATTTTAATAAAGCCATCTTTCTCACATTTATCTCTTCCTCCAACTTCTCCTCAACCTCTTAGCCTCCTAAACCTATCAGACAATCCCGTTTGCATTTTAGGAACGACAGTCTTCAAGAAAACCCTGAACAAAGCTTTCACAAGGGCTGTTTCACTTAAGCTTTATGAGTCACAAGTACATCGGAAGCAATACTTTGGTTTCTTAGAAACTAACAAACTGAAGATTTAGAAGGAGAAATAGGAAAAAAGATAGAGAAGGAGAAAAATAGACTTTCTTGTTTCCCAAGTAAAAACTGAGCGATGTAAAATAGTGGCACAGGGAGGGGGGAAGGTTTTGGATGGGGTTCGGCATTTTGAACTTGTCACTGATGCCACGGGAGGGAACACTCCAGGAACTGGGAGAGGTGGGCCTTGAAAGCTGTCTGGAGTCACACATCCAAACTGGAATCAGACTCTTTATTACAAGTAATAAGAAAAACACGAAGGAGAATTCTGGAACGGAATAAACTACAGGAACTTCTGAACAAAGAAAATACATTAGCTTTGAGTTCAACAGTTACATATGATTGATTACACTTTGCCTCTTTAAAATGCTTCTTAATTGTCTTTTTTTTATATATTTAAGATATGGATGTAAAGGCAATTAAATGGCTCTGAAGTCTCTATTAACTGTCAGGGATCATGAACTCATCTGGCTGGTGGGATACTCATCCTTTCACTATCACTGTATGATCACTGAGGATATAGTATGCAGAGGAAAGGAGTTTGGCTGAAATAAAATGAAAATGAATATATATATGTATGGTGTCCAGCACAAGATCCCAGATAGAGATACATTGTCATCGACTGAAATTCAAGTAAAAAAAAAAAAAAAAAAGAAAGTATGATAATGTAGATAAAAATACACTTATGACAATATGAGAGAATCTGTGATCCTGCTATACAACAGGAATGTTTTTCAAATTTTTAAAAGAATTTTTATTGAAAGAAAGTTGATTTGTAATATTATAAAATTTCGGTGTACAGCACAGTGATATGCAATTTCTAAAGGTTATATTCCATTTATAGTTGTTATAAAATATTGGCTATATTCCCTGTGTTGTACAATATAAACTTGTATCTTTTTTTTAATTGAAATATAGCTGATTTACAGTGTTGTGTTAGTTTTTGGTGTACAGCATACTGATTCAGTTATACATACATTATATATATATTCCTTTTCATATTCTTTTTCATTAGAGGTTATTACAAGGTATTGGATATAGTTCCCTGTGCTAAGAGTAGGGCCTTGTTTATCTATTTTGTATACAGTAGTTTATGTCTCCTAATCCCAAACTCCTAATTTACCTACATCCCCCTTTCCCTGTTGGTAACCATAAGCTTCTTTTCTATGTCTGTGAGTCTATCTCTGTTTTGTAAGTTCATTTGTATTATTTTTTTAGATTCCACATATAAGTGATATCATATGATATTTGTCTTCCTATGTCTGATTTACTTCACTTGGTATGATAATCTCTAGGTCCATCCATGTTGGTACAAATGACATTACTGAATTCTTTTTTTATGGCTGAGTAATATTCCACTGTATATGTACAGTAGGGAATTTTGATTATACTATTCCAATAATCCCAACTGCATACAACTATGAATACCATCTCTACAAGTAAGAAAGGGCTATTTTAAAAAGTCTCTTATAAGGGGAAGGGATGAAATATTCAGCTTGTAGCTGGATAAAGAACAGAAAGACTAGCTATCAGGCCTCATTAGTGAGAGGACATAATCAATTTTCCTTAAGCAGGCCTTCCTGCATGCCGGGGCTTAGATTATATGCAAAGATACATATCAGGCTTTCTTTTTTAATGCTTGGACTAGATAGGCTTCTAACTTTTCAGAAGTGCTGACATAGATTTGAATTGTCTCTAACTCTAAATGGTAAGAGTTCAAACTTCTAAGAGTGAACTATCTGGAAGTCCAGGATTTTTAAGGGTATTCTGAACTGTTATCAGAGAGGATAAATTTCCTTTCTGAATGCTCAAGAAGGGACTGTATAAATTTGTAGTGGAAATACATAAGGAATTCATGTATGAAAGATGTGGTTACATGTAGATCAATCAGTGACTCTGTGAGTATTAGTGGCAATTCATGTCCTATTTGGCTTTCTTTAGTTTGAATTCAAACTATCAAACTGAACATTTTTAAAGAGTATCTCAGCTTTAGCACTAAAATATCAGGTGCAACTTAGATCTGAAGAGAATGATACATATATGCCACATTATGAAAAATATATATGTGTTTATGTATGTGTGCATATATACATAGTAGAACAGAGGGGAAATACTATTGGTCATTTTAATTAAAGCTCATTTTATTTTAGATGGCTTTAAGTGTTGAAATCAAAAATCCCTGTTACTACACTATCTGATCCTTTGGCGTACATAATTATTCTTTTTGTCTGATTCCATAATACTTAGCAAAGTGCCAGATAGATAACTAGATATACTATATATAATATATATAAAATCTCTAAATAGACTAATAAATAAAACATACTACCATACGTATTGAAAATTTATCTGCTTAATTTCATATGTTAAGTTATCTTTAGTTATGCATGATTTCTTACTGTTGAAGAATAATTTAAAAACTTTTCCCTGCTTTTGGATAGCTCCACTGTCTTGGTTTTCTCTCAAAAAAAATTGAGAATTAATTGTGTCAATACTTATTAAATAGCCATAATTAGTAATTGATACAGATTATTCTTTTGCTCAATATTATTCAATACTATTTCATTTAACAAGCTGTAAAGTGAGGCTCAGAAAATCCAAGACTAAGACAGAATCCTCTTTTTCCCTTTTCAGAATATTAAAATTAATATGTATGTTAACAATTATACTGAAAACAGCAATGCATGGTATTATTTAACACAGATATGATATAAAAAGTGTTATATGCCTTGAAACAGAAGAGAAATATTTCTTCTTCTTGGAGAACGGACAGTATGTGACTATATACTAGAAAATGAAGAGATTCTTGAAAAGATACTTAAAGAATATGGAATTTACTTGCTAAGTGATGAGCAGGCTATGAAAATTTTAGAAGAGGGTGGGAAGGGATAAACTGGGAGTTCAAGATTTACAAGTATTAACTACTACATGTAAAACAGATAAACAACAAGTTTCTTCTGTATAGCACAGGGAACTACATTCAATATCTTGTAGTAACCTATAATGAAAAATATGAAAATGAATATATGTATGTATATGTATGACTGAAGCATTATGCTGTACACTGAAAATTGATGCATTATAAACTGGCTATACTTCAATAAAAAATAATAATAATAATAATAAAGGACAATTTTAGAGCACAAGAGAAATGTGGAACCTAAAACAGGTTGATGTAAAGGTACTTGACGATTGAGGTAAAAATAAAAAAGCTTGGTGGAAAGGGATCAGATGAAAATCCTCTGCAGCAATAATTCCTGTACAAGTTGATTAGTGCCTGAACTCGGATCATGAGTTAGGGTAGTGAAAGAAAGTGGCATGATGAAGAAATCAGTAAGACTTGGGAGCTATTTGATTTCTTAAGAAAGGAGTGAATATACCATTTGGTCTTAGAGGCAGAAATTTCATTTTAGACCTATTAATTTTCAACCAGATGGAAGTTCTTTTCAGAATTAGGAACTGTATCAGTTCCCTATTGCTGTGTAACAAATTACCACAGACTTATTGTTTTAAAATACCACATTTATTACCTTGTATTTCTGAAAGTGGGAAATCCAAAATCATCCTCACTGAGCGAAGTCAAGGTCTTGGCAATGCTTGGGTCCTTTGGGAGACTCTGAGAAGAGAATCTGTTTCTGTAACTTTTTCAGCTTCTAGAAGTCATCATGAGCATCCCTTGGCTCATGGTCCCTGCTTTGTGTCACTCTACCTATTGCTTCTGTTCCATCTACTACTCCCACTCACTCTGATCCTTCTGCGTCCCTCTTACTAAGAACCCTTGTGATGACAATGGGCCCAACTGAATAACCCAGGATACTCTCCTCATCTCAAGATCCTTAACTTAACCACACCTGCAAAGCCCCTTATGCCCTAACAGTTAACATATCTTAAGGTTCTGATTAGAACATGGACATCCCTGAGGTCGTCCTATCATAGCTCATGAGTGTGGTATTTGGGAGAGGGGGAGGGTTTGAGACAAAGATTCAATAGTCATTAACTTGGTCTGAGAGTTGATACTCTACATGCAAATAAAATCTCTAGAATAAAAGGCTAAAGAAAAAAGAACGGGGGAAAGGGGCTTTGGAATGTTGACATAGTAGGAAGTAAGAAACCACAGGCTGGCCACCCAGTGAACTGGAAAACCGCATCTGAAAGCTTAGAACCATGTCGAAGACTACTTCAAATGGAGAGCAGTACAGTGAGTACCGAGCTAAGAGAGGATGTGTCTCAGTTTCTGCGAGTTATCAAAAACGTTGTCCAGTTAGCTGGTCTCCTGATGGGCTGTGAGGTAGTCAAGGAGTATCGTCTTCCTTAATCTTTGCATATTCTTTCAGCAAAACACCAGTCATGATTTCATGCCAAAACCAATTTTAAAGTCTTATTTATTATTTCTTTCTTTACTTATCAACATGGCAATTCATCAGCAAATGTGTAAATCTGCTCCGATAGTGCTATGAGCCATGAGGGTTATTAGCTTGGGGAAACCAGATGGAGGAAAGCATTTCTCTCCCAGAGCTGCAGGGAACGCTGGAATCAAGAAACCATGTAGGCAGGAGCCAAAATGAAACTAGGTCCATGCTGGAGGAGATCTAAGAAAGGCCATCAATACCAATGAAACACCCCCAAGGAGAGAGAAAGAATTGGATTTGGAAAAGGTGGTCAGAGAGCACAGGAAGTAAGTAGGGAGCACCAAGTCTAGAGCAACGTCTCTTAAACCTGGTCTCACATTAGAATAACCTGGAGAGCTTTCAGAAGCAACAAATGCTTAGGCTCCACCCAGAAATAATTAAATTAGAATATCTGCAGGTGAGGCACAGAGGGCACATTTTAAAAACCTCCCCAGGTGATTTTAAGTTGCAGCTAGGGTGGTGAATCACTGAGCTAGAACAAGCACAGAATTTTCACCGGCAATTATCTGGAAAAGGGGGGGGGCACCATTTTGTGCCTGATGACTTCTTGGCTGATGTGCCAGCAGTAAAAATCTGAGACCACTGGACACGTTTCAAAGTATCAGGCAAGGTGCTAGCTTCAACTTTAATGTTCATGTTAACAAAGCTACAGATATTTTTTGCTCTCAAAGTTAATCAACCTTTATTATTTATGAGAAGAAAATTGCTCTACTTAATGAATCAAAAAGAACATAATTTTACATATAACCCTGAATATAATTGATCCTAATTCTTACCATTAAGTCTTCTGTCCTCTTATATCACTATTTTTCAATTATAAAATATCTAATATAAGAGCCATAAAAGAAATGCAATGAAATCCTCTATAGCCACAATAATTTTAAGAATTAAAAACATTTCTAACACAGGTGAAGATTCCTGTGTACCATGCCTCAATCTCTTTCTTGAAATACTAAAATTGTATTCACTAGCCTGTATTTAGTGTTTATCACTCCCATATGTTTTATTTTTTTTTACCCACTCAACATGTTTATTTTAAAATCCATTGCTTTTAGTATACACAACTCAAGCTTATTCACTGTTTAAACAGTCCACTGTGTAGTTATATCATGATCATTATTAATTCTCCCACTGATGTGTTTAGGTTGTTTCCAGTTGTATTTTTTTAAAACAGGCTTAATAAAATATAATACACATATTATAACATCTATCTTTCAAAAGTTTACAACTCAGAGCTTTTTAGTTTATTCATAGAGTTACAAAAACCACACAACTATATAATTTTAGAGCATTTCATCACCCAAACCACATTCACTACAAGTCACTTCAGTTGCTTTCACGCCTAGCTGCCCGGCAACCACTAATCTAGATCCTGTTTCTTTGAACTTGCCCGTTCTGGACATTTCATATAAATGAAACCCTACAAATGTGGTCTTTATTGACCGGCTTCTTTCAATTAGCATAATGTTTTCAAGATTCACCCATGTTTTAGCATGTGCCAGGAAATTTATTCTTTTTATTGCCAAATAATATTCCACTGTGCAGCTTTGCCACATTCAGTTTATAGACATTTGACTTGTTTCCACCTTTTGACCATTATGAATAATGTTGCTATGAACATTCATGAATTTTTGTTGGGCATATGCTTTCAGTTCTCTTAGGTTTATACCTAGAAGTGGAACTGCTGAATCATTTGGTAGCTCTATGCTTAATATTGTGAGGAGCAGTAAAATTGTTTTCCAGAGGATTTCACTTATAAACATCACCAGCAATATATGTGTGGTTACTCAATTTTCTCAGCATCCTCAACATTGGTCAAGATCTTTTTCTTAGCCGTCCAAGAGGGTTTAAAGTGGTACCTCATGTTTGCTTTGATGTCCATTTCCCTAATGATTACTGATCTTGAGTAATCTTTCATGTGCCGAGTGGCCATTTGTGAGCCATCTTTAGAGAGATGTCTATTCAAATATTGTGCCTACTTTTTAATGGCTTATTTGTCATTTTATATAAAAGAAGCCACACAGTGGAACCACAATATACAAGTAACCCTTCAATAACATGAGTGTGAACTGTATAAGTCCGCTTATACACAGATTTTTTTCAGTCAAAATACTACTACAGTACTACACGATCAGCTGTTGGTTGAGTCTGTGGATGCAGAAACCCAGATTCAGGGAGCTGAATATGAAGTCATACTCAGATTTCATTGTTCAAGGGTCAACTGTATACCTGCAAAGGACTCATATTCATAATGTGTAAAAACTTCTTCCCAACCAATAAAAATGCAAATGCTTCAATAGAGAAATAGAGCTAACTAGAGCTATGTAGCTGATAGCTGAATAGAGAAAAAAATGCCAACTACTACGACAGATACTTCATAAATGTGAAAATCCAAATGGTTAATGAAGCTAAGAAAAAATAATCAAAGGGAAATAAAAATTAATTCACAAAGAGATACCAAAACACGGTGAGCTATCAATTCATATCCACCAGGGTGGCTAACACAAAAAGGTACAAAATACCACCTGTTTTTGATAATGAAATTTGAACTTTCATGTGCTGCTGAAAATTGTCAGACATATTTTCAAAATTGAAAAGTGCCTTTTGATCTAAGCATTCCACTCCAAGTAAATATATGCCCAATAGAAATGAGTGTATATATTTTCTAAGAAAGGATTCATAGACTATTACTGTTACCAAGTCCAAACTTGTTCTGCTTGCCACATGACAGGCCAATAAACCAGGAGATGATGTGTTGGAGCAAGGAATAATGACCTTATTCAGAAAGCTGGCAGACTGAGAAGATGGCAGACTAATGTCCCAGAGAAACATCTTCCCCAAGTCAGAATTCAGGCTCCTTTTATACGAAAAAGGGGAGAGGGTGTGGTTGGTTGTTGCAAACCTCTTGAAGTCAGAATCCTTCGTTCTTACAGCTGTCCACGTGGGTCAGGTCGGGATGTTTCTGTAAACCTCCAACAAGACAAATGTTATTCTCTATTTTGCAACTTTTCATCTTTATATGAGTGGGAAAGTGTTATACCCTTAAAGGTCAGCGCCTTGAGAACAGGCTACCCTGTACTTCAGGCTAGAGGCAACATTGCTTTACAAAAGGCACAGAACCACCGTGACTAAGCACGGGAACCAGCACAGCGTTAGAGCTAAAGGAACAGATCTAATATGGAATCAGATGTGTTCTTCCCTATTACATTACTAATATCTAAAAACTGCAGATAATCCAAAAATGCCCATCACCAATAGAATAGATAAATAAAATGTGGTGTATCTGTCCAGTGAAATACTACTCAGAAACTTTAAAAAATGAACTATAACTTCATCCAGTAATATTAATAAATCTCACTAAGGTTCAGAAGAGCCAGACACAAAACAATACATTCTTCATAAACATATATAGTTTAACACAGTTTCAAAAGTCACACCAGTAATTATCTCAAGATCCAGGTGTTGGAGATGTGGCTGTGTTTATAAAACTCCATTGAGCTTGACTTTTATGATTTGTGTACTGTATGTGTGTGTGCATATGCTCATTACATACACATTTATTTTCCTCTGCAAAATATTTGCCCCTCTCTCTTATTTTTTTTAATCTTCCCTCTTCAAACACCTTCTTCTATCCTATTTTAAAATGTAAATTTTCTAAAGATATGATCCTTTCCATTCTGCTTTTCAGTATTAAAACTGGAGTAACAAATGCCTACTAGGAAATTAATTTGGTAGGGAAGGCATGACCAGATGTGGTCCTAAACAAAGGGCGGTAGCAGGGGATTTTTAAAAGAAAACGATCCTGAGAGAGGAGAAAATCCACTAAAACATGATGAAATCAGTAAGAGATAAAGGAGAAAACTGGATCAAAACAAAGTGTCTTCATTCCAAGATCCCTAATGGGCTCACACAAATTGCACTGAACAAACAATAAATCCGTGCATGGGTGGGTGCCCGTAACTATCCACATTATTCAGCAGTTCTGTCTAGATGGTCAGCATGGAAGGACTTCTCATCATGAGTTCACTCAAGATTCCTGTGCCTGTTTCATAAAATGCACCTGCTGTTAAATGATTACCGACTGGAAAGAATCCTAATGGAGTCGGGGACAGAAAAATCAGCGACCATCAGAAAGTTTCTTTGAGAATATATGTGACTGACTCCAAGCACCAAAATAACATCTGTGTCTGGTAAAGCTCAGTATGCTATATATAAAGCTCTCGCTAAGTAGATGTGATCACAGAGATTATATATTTAGATACCGGCTATCACAAAACAAGGAGAATGCGCCACTCAGGTGGCTCTCAACAATGGTCTGCATTTTGTCATGCACTTATATATCCATTCTAAAGGACAGGAGGGTAGAATTAAGGCTAACAGATAGTGGAAGACTGCACTGGGGACACATCCCAATCATCTTTTATTGCTAAGCTCTGCTCTGTCTCTGATTTGATTTTCAGGAAAGCCTGCTGGGTAGTCTCAGCGATGCACTTACACGTTTGAAGCAGATGACATTAGTCACACTGCTTAAACCCGCGACGGAAGCTCAGAACAGTATTATTTCAAGAGACAACTTCCTTCATATACAAACACAGGCGGGTTCACTGGATGACTTCACCTATCTCCTCATTTTGCTTTCGTTTTGTTAAAGAAGCCATCATCACCAGAATGGCCATGGACGTTTCACATCCTGCAGAGAATGAAGCAATTATGAAATTCATTTAGGGCTTCTGAAAAGAGTAAACAACAATATATTTACAACACACCAGATGGCAAATGGATATCGTGTTTATTTTATATTTTCATGCTTATACCTATGTAATGTGCATTCCGCTCATCGAGGTGGTTTTAGGAAAAAAAAGGATGTGCTGTTTTCAAAGGTTCCTCTGCAATTTCTGAAAAAGTAAGCAGTCCTATTGTTAAGAGTCAGATATATTGAAACAAATGTATGTAAGTTGCCTTATTTGGCAGTAATATACTCAGTAGATATTTTAGCAAAGGCTTCTTTCCTATGCACTTACTGTCCCTTTTAATCTCCGGCTGTGGGTACTGTTTTTTAATAAAAAGGATCGAGAATAAATATGCTTGTAAGGTCATTCTGTGCTCACTCTGTAAAGGGCTCAGTTCGGATCCACTAGAGACATTTTGATATGTCTCTTAGGCTGTCTTCTTAGGCTAAGTGAGCTTTTTAAAAACTGTTAAAGAACAGTCTTTCTGGGATAACAGAAAAGCCACATGCAAGAGAATGAAGTTGGACCGCAGCTTCACCCAATGCAAGAAAATTAACTCCAAGTGGATAACAGAGATAAATATACTAGCTAAAGCTATAAAACTATCAAGAAACTAAAAAGGTAACTCATAGAATGAAAGAAAGAATTTTCAAATAAACTGTCTAACAAGGGAATTGTATGCAGAATATATAATCTTACAATCCAATAATAAGAAGACAAATAACTCACTTTAAAAATGATCAACAGATCTGAATAAACATTTCTCCAAAGAATAAATGCCAATGGCCAACAGGCACATGAACTGATGTTCAGCATCATTAAATGTTAGCTGAATTTAAGTTAAAACCACACTGAGGAACCTCTCCACACTCACTAGGATGGTTATAATCAAAAAGGTAAACGAGTGTTAGTGAGGAGGAAGAAAAACTGAAACCGTATGGCCTGTAAAAGGGTACAGCCACTTTAGAAAAAGTTTAGCAGTTTCTCAAAATGTTAAACATAGAGATACAATATGATCCAGCAATTCTACCCCTAGGTATATACTCAAAACATTGAAAATACACATCACACATAGATGGGCACATCAACGTCACAGCAGCATTGTTCAGAATAACTGAAAACTGAAGACACCATAAATACCCAGCAAGTGATGGATCGATAAAATATGGTACAGGCATCAAATAAAATATTACTTGGAAGTTAAAAGAAGAAGGTACTGATCTGTACTACAATATAGATGAACCTCAAAAATAGTGCGCTGAATTAGAGAAGCCAGTCACAACAGAACATCATTCAATTTCTGTTACATGCTCAAATCCAGCAAATTCAGAGAGACATGAAGTGACTTAGTGGTTGCCAGGGGCTGGAGCAATGGGGCAATAGGGGGAGACTGCTCATGGATATGGGGTTGCTTTTTGGGGGTGATGAAAATATTCTGAGATTAGACAGTGGTGTGGTAATGGTGGCACAACTATGTTAATATACTAAAGGCCACCAAAGTGTACATTATAAAAGAATTTTGTGTAATGTGAAATATATCTCAGTAAGGCTATTATTTTTAAAAAAGCAAGTAATCTCTCTGTATAAATAACATGCAGCTGTCAATCTAAAAGAGATAAAAAGAAATGAATATGTATTTGCTTATTCTTAGTGTAGGAATAAACCAAAATTTTAATTTAAAAATAATGGCGACCTAAAGCAGAGAAAACCAGGCTTAGGAGGGTATAGATAGAAACCGACACTCTCTAAATATACTTTGTTTGGTAGACTTAATTTCAGAATTTTGTAAATGTTTTACACAGTTATACAACAAAATTGAATTTAAAAGATCAGTCCCTAAATATAGAAAGTAAAATTAAACAAATGAACCTGTGCATTAAATTAGTGGCATAAACACATAGAGAGAGACCATTTCACATCAGCTTAAGAGTTTAAGATACAATAACTTGACAATGCCTCCCTAATGGGGGTATGCTCTAAAGATAAAAAATAATTTAAAGAAAAATCTTCAACACTTTTCAGCAGTTTTTTGTTGGTTGTAGTGTTGGTATTTTTATACTGACGCTGCTATGTGTACTGTCGGGTAAAGTAAACGATTAATTATACTGGGATCACTGAGAACTAGAATTTTTTTTTGGTGTGGGAAAAAAAAAAGCCAGATATAAAATTATTGAGATGAAATAAAATCTCTGTAATCCTGAGTGGAAGTACCAATGTGAATAACTCATGGTCTATTTTATCATAAAATAAAATTCTATCACTATTCACCGATTAGGAAATTGTCAAACTTCCGTTGTCAAACTATTTTGAGTCAGTCTCAAACTGTCTGAATTATCTGGGTGAGGAAATAGTTGCCTCGAAACCACATGAGAATTGACACAAACAAAAGGTGATTCATGGTGGCTGCTTCCCCTCTGCAGGTGTCTTCAATTTGAAACATCTTTGAGAATTTTGAGTCCTTAGAATCTACCAGAGAGCTTCTTACTAAGAAATAAGAATGCTTATTCCTATTCACACAGGTTCATAGCCACATGAAACAGATGCACACTATGAGTTTGATATATTTCAATATCATCGGGGAAAAGAGTTTTGAAGGAAACAATACTGAGGCAGCAGAAGAAATGAGCTCTAACTAGAATCTGGATTTTCTAGACATTTGACTCTGGCAAGTCCTATCATCTCGCTGGACTTTCATTTCACCATTAATAAAATGTAAAATCTGAAATAATAGTACCCAAAACATTCTTTGTCTCTGAACTCCATGGTTTTACATAGTTATCCTGATATGTAAAAAGATATCAGCTACTCCTCACCAGAAATCCCTTCTTAACAATGTATAGCAGTGTCAAGTCAATGAGAATGAAATAAAGTTTCACAAATAATGACTAATACATCATCAACATTCCTAATGCGTGGTAGGTCCCATGATAGTGGTGATAATCAAAACATTGGCTGATATTTCTGCACTTAAGAAAAAATAATAAATGCATCTGTAACTGCAGTTTCTTGTCTATCATATTTATTGGTGAAGCAATTTGTTACATGCAAGAGATATACAGGGCTTTCTCTCGTTGCTAGATTTATAAGATTGTTCACACTTGATAAATTGCTTGTTAAATGGTGCTTACAATTTCCCCGAGAGGACAATAAAAATATATTCAGGTTTATTGGTCAATCATCGGCTTCTCTGACTTATCAGTAGAATGTAATGAAATCTTATGTTCTATCTTACTTTTTGTTCTTGGAAATATTTAATGAGATTTGATCCGTAAATAATCAATTCATAATTATTCACAAATCAGCTTGAATTTGCTACTCTTTCATAAAGCAACAAAATTTATAGTTTGCATAAAAATGTTCTTAAAGTGAGTAGACCTTCGGAAGGCTCTCTGTAAGAGATGACATTTCTATAAGAAATGTCAAAGAATTCTACTCTATTGTTATGTTTAGTTTGACCTAGAATGTATTTGTTTTAAATTTAGAGATAATGTAAACTTTGATTTTTAAATAGAACAATCCTAAGGAAGAAAATACTATATAGCTAGCAACATTATGGCAAAAATGGAACTTGACAATGTATATAAAATTATTCTTTATGCAGAAAAAATAAGCATTCAAAAATTGATCAAGGATATAGCTTATTTACTGAAGACTCCTCTTAAAATTAGCAGAATTTATTCATATGCAAGTGTTAACTTAGATTCAGTATTTTTTAAGGCTCGAAGTCTGGTTAATTTCTAGAATATGGTATAAATCATTTTATAGTTACTTAATTAAATTTAAGTATAAAAAATCACATGTAAGTGACAGAAATAGGTTCCTTAACTATAAAACAGTGGGAAATTATGAAAAATCTGTACAGAGTTTCATTAATATTTACTTTATTGGGAAGTAATTAGTTTGAAAATATGTACCTTTTAAATATTAGTAAAGAAAGTACACTAGTGATTTAGTTTAGCACAAGGTTTGAAGAAATTAAATTACTTTGTGTTCCAGTCTCTAAAACGGAGGCTATGAAAATTTCTTGCTTTATTATTATAAAAATGGTTATACTTTTAATATCTAAAGTGTAAGTTTACAGAAAATGAGCCATAATCACTATTTCAGTTTAATCCTATGTAAAGGGGGCCTGGCTTCATGGTATCATACATTGTATCTTATTGTAGATAAAGTAATTATTTGCAATTCTCTATTTTGTCGATGTAATTCCTATCTCTTATAGTTTAATACCATTTAATAAAAATGCTAAATTTTACTTACATTAACATCAAATGTGCTAGCATTTTTTTTTTTCAAGACAGACACACCTTGTCTTGTGATGGGGTGGGGAGTGAAATTTTTCTGGCAATAACATCTCTTTTTCCCTCTGTATCCTTGTATATTCTCAGCCAAAATTATTTTTTATAAGAAGAAAAGAAGCCAAGGAAGGGGAAGGAGAATAAATAAAAAAGCAGCAGAGATGGAAGAGGAGAAAAGACAACTCTAATCTAATTATTAATGGCAAGAGCAGCCTGCTGTTTACATGTGAAAAACTACCTGTGATAAAGATTATGTGTGTTGCCTCCAATTCAAGATGTAATGTCACTTAATCTTAATGGCAATCCTGTAATATGGGTGTTGATATCTCCATTTTATAGAGAGAAAGATACAGATGAGAGGGTTTTAAATATTTCCCTGCGTTGAAGGAGACATTCATCCATTTTCACAGTATTTTATAAATATTTTGAGGCATCCTATTCCACTGTCACCTTCTACTAGACTGATTATCTGGGGTGGGTATGGGAGGGTATTTAGATTCAAAAATTAGTATGTATAAAAATTACACACACCAAAAAGGACAGCAATAATTTAAGAACCTAACACTTTAAATCAGATCATCTTGACAGATACAACCCTTTCTGTCAGATCAACAGCATTCAAATAGGGACGTTGCCTTTTATGACATGTGCTACTTACTATAAAGATGTGATGCTGACAAAAAACTGGTGTGCCAGCTCATTCTAACATGTTTTCATGACTACAACAAACTAAAAGAAATTTGAGAATTTACTTAAATAATCTGAATAAAGTAGGATCACATTTTATTGATGATTAATATGGTGGCCGTTATGTCATGTTGGATTTCCTTACTCTTCATTTGAAAAAGGAAGGTTCAGAATGCAAACCTCTTGGGAATTTAGTGTCCATCAATACACCAAATGATGTATTTGAACGATGAATTTATCGTTAAAGCTGTGTGTGTAATCTTTGGATGCCTCCCATAAATATATAGCATAAATATGTTAGAGCAGGCAGACGGCGAGATATGAGGTGAGAAACTGGGGCACAGGCCAAATGGCAGGAAACCATACATCATGTGAACAATGGGGGTCCTTGAGCAGACAGAGAAAAGCAGAAACCTTGGGACTGATAAGAGATCCCTCATTTTGAGGGTGACAAGTATCCTGGTGGCAGGCAAAGAAAAGTGGGAAAAGGCAGGAATCTCCAGTATCCAAATGTAACCTTTGGCTCATTATGCCCTCATTTCAACAAAATAGCCTTGCAGATTAGAAGTACCCATCATGGGCCAACACCATGACACTTCAGATCCAGACTAAATAAGGACAAAAATCCCTTCTCCCCTCAGGAAGGTGGAGCTGGGATGGAAATCAGAGAATACAACTCCAAACCCCTCCCTCCCCAGTGAACATTCTGCCCATTCATTTTTACACCCTATGGAACCGGCCTGCCAAAGAAACTCAGCCCAACCATTGACCTGAGTCTGCCCTCTCTTCCCTTGAGAGCATCCAATCACTTAATAAATCCTCACTTTCTTTCTTGACCTCCATGTCTCATCTCTGAATTCTTTCTGCAACAAGACCAGAACCTAATCACCGTCAACAATTATTTGCTAAAAATATATAGTTTTGGCTCTTCCGCTAAGGAATTTAGGGTGCTAATCTAATATATACTCTTCCCCAATTAAAATAAATTTATAGGCACTGTCAGGAAATCACCATTTCCCACATTATTTATCTTTAAGCAATACTGCGTATGAATGTTTTAACAAACAGACCTGTGACTCCTTCTATTTTTCCAGCTAAAGCAGGAAACCAGGTCATCAGGGATTTGACAATTAAATAAGCAAATTCACCCTGTGCGCTGTTTCCTTTCTGGAGAGGAATGTTTTCCCCCGACGTTTAAAAAGTGTGAGGGTGACATTTTGTAGCCAATGAATCACAGGTGACGATTTGCCCAAGTTCCCCCACAGGCTGTAGCCTGGGTTCTGTTCACCTATGAACAGCCTTAGTCTAAACCCACAGAAGTGACCAGCAGCGGGGCCCGACGCTGTCAGGGGTCTCCAGGGAGGCTTCTGCTTTACAACTTAAACTCCTTGGCATTCAAGTAGCAGTAACATCCCCGACACCGCACCCTTGATTAAAAAAATATATATATATTCCCTGGGGCTCACGGTCAAGATTTTAGATCCTCCTCCAACTTGCCCTCAGGCTTTGCGATCAACTTGAGAGAACAGTTCCTCTTTTCCGGTGATTTCAAAGAAATCAGGCCAGAGGTGCTGTTTAAAGGAAAACAGTGAAGAAGCATTTCGACACATTCCTATCAGGTCTTTCCGCGTTTCACCAGGTAGAGGTTTTCCTCCAGGTTTCTCTTCCCAGAGTCTTCCCCCCACTTCAGCGCACCCCGTCCCTCAGCACTGTCCTCACCAGTGTCCACATGATTGTAGGAGTGCACTGTAGGTGGCTTCATGCTCCTTCCACAGGATTTATTTTATATTATCCATGTTGGATTTGGGGTTTGATCTCATAGAATGTTATAATCAAGAGAAATATTTTAGAGCTTTAAGGAAAGATACCCATTTTCAGATGAAAAACTGAGGCTAAAGAAAGTTGGGTTTTATCTGCAAGACTCACAGAAAACCTGTCAGCTCCTTCTTCCCAACGAGGCCACAGAGGTCAAAGACTCCACTTCTGCTGCATTTCCTAATTTTGGCAGATGAACTAAGTCTGCTCGGGTCCTCACAATCAGGCTGCAAAGTGTATTTTCTTCTGTGTAAAGTTTCCACGAGCCCGATTTCCCCACCAACCATGAATTGAGAAGCCTAGTCTTAACGTCTCTTAGACCATAGACAGAAAGGTTCTGGAATTTCTTTGAATCTATGAAGGGTGGAAATGGAGCTCATCCAGGCTACCTAGGGCCTGTGCTCCTTAACTCTGGATATGCTCAGGGAATTCAGACAAAGCAGACATCACAGCCATGCTCCGAAGCCAAAGCAGTTTTGGTTCAATGCCAGTTCTGTGCCGGCTCATGGGCTGTGATCTGAGAGGTTCCTCAAGGTCTTGCCTTTCTCACCAACCCTACATCTGTCAAATCATTGGCTTCATAAATGGTTTAGAAGTTGGGACAAAAAAAGGTGCCTAAGGGCTGGTTTGACTATACAGAGGGGGTGGATGGAACCACTATCAATAATAAATATTTAGATATGCTACAATGTGCCACTCACTGTTCCCTATGCTTCTCACATACTATTTACTTTAATAATGAAGATACCTGTGTATTTTGTCCATTATCTTTTCTATTTATCAAGACAACTCAATGAATTTTGCCCATTTTAAGAAGAGAGAAGTTAAATTTTAAGAGCACACAGCAAATATGTAACAAGCTGATTTTCAACCCCTGGTCTATCTGACCCCAGGCCCTTTACTGTCATCATTTGCCTTCATTCATAAAATTCATCGAACATGTGTTTGTCAAGCAGCTGTTCTGCTAGTGAGGGAATGAGGTATCTGGGGCAAGGACTGCAGGCGTTTCTTGATATGCGCAAATTATTCTTCTGAGGGCCCATGGGTTGAGTCAAATATTTCAGTTACCCTGATAAACTCAGGAGAGATCAGCAGGTACTGGGCATGAGGCAAATTGTGGTTCCCCAGAGACATGGCAACCACACAGTGAAATGACTCAGTTACACTGAGAGACACACATACTTAAATATATGTGGAATATTGCAATTTAACTTATTGTATCACAAAATTTAGAGTCAAAAATATTTTATCAATGTATTTTGCTGGACTTTTACTCTGAAGTAGGTTAAAATGAATAGCAAAATCTTAGCATCTAATAAAGAAATGGTGACTTTTCCTGGAAGGAAAAGGGAATTTGCACAAAGTAAAGTGAATTTCCTATGACTAAAAATAATTTAACATAGAAGGAACCATTAGAACACTTCATGGCCTTGGAATGATATGTAATTGTAAAATACAATTGTGTATCAAATATTTAGCATGATTTTCACCCATCAATGCACATGTAGTATTATATTTTCATGCTCAGAATATCAAATGCACTCTCTTCATTGTGATTTTTAATCACCTGTTTGACAAGATAAAATAAAAGCTTTAAGACTGATACAAATAACAAGTGTACTGACTTTAGCATTTTATGTATTTTTAATGTTTACAGTTTGCCCCTGAGAAATGTGTATAAAATCAACTTGACTGAGAAGAGGAAAATTCATATTAAGGTGGGTGTTTCAGCACACAGTCAGGATTCTGGTAACATAATCTAAGTTAAAACCAGAATTATATACTGAGCAAGAATTTTGGGCATTAAATTTATATATTCAGTGATTTAACAAATTTTTACCGAGGACCTTCTGTGATCAGGCATTTTACTAAGGTGAGCAAATAAAGACAGGTCCCTATCCACACAGCATCCAGCCTATACAAATATAAAGTGTTTGCCTACTTTTAAAAATAATATATATGTTTGTCTGTGTGTGTATGTAGGTACTGGTGCATTTAGTTTGCATTCGGTTTATAATGGATATTCCAGCTGAGTCTAAACTGCAGCTTATCTGGTTGAATAGAGAACTATTCTCTCTAAGCCCCCACTGCAGTGTCTGTTTGCATGACTTAATGTGTAGAGGGGTTTTAGTTTTCTAACTAAAGCAGATAGAAGGGCAGTTCCAGATGCCCTGAGCTACAGTGTGAGATATAAGATGAGCATGGACAGACAGAATTGGGGAATATATTTAATAACCATATAATAACAAGTAAACCATGGTGAGGAGTTGGGACTTGATCTGGGAGCAGTAGGGAACCTTCCTGAATTTCTCCATCAGATTTTATTTTTTAGAAAGGCTATATGCAGATTAAGCATATAGTAGGAATAAACAGTCATTGAGACCTGGAAAGATGGGTTTAGAAAATACTTTTGAAGCAATGTGGTAATTGAATAAGCCCCAATACTTATAAAACTGACTAACAGATGTTTTTAGATGCATAATCTGATAGTTATAAAATACTAACTTAATACATAACTACTTTTTAATGGTTTATATCAACATAGTTAATGCATTTATTTTTGTAATTAATAGAAAAAAGATGTATGTTTATATATACACATTATATTTCCATGGTTCTGTAGGTTCTATAATGGCTGGATTCCTTTTACAGTTAGATAGAGGCATTGATTTAGAGAGCTGCATATTTACCATACCATCATTGAGTGGGTACTTTCAAATGATTATTTCAAACTATGATTTTCTTTTGCTTAACTGCAACTTCTTAGGGTAGATTCATATTTGAGGCATTCCTGATTACCACTCAAGTAGGAGTGATACTGAAATCACCTTTTGCAACCAGAGACAGGAAAAAATAGTTCCATTTGGGGATAGTGCTTTCAGAACCTGATACGAAAGCAAAAAGTTAATAATAATAACAGTATCAAATTATAGCAAACTTGTGCTTTAGATTACAGTTCAGACAAAGACATCAAACTATCTAAAGAATCTGCTTCCACCATGGTCCAGGAACTCTCTCACTATTTTGGGTAACCTCTACAGAACTGTTAAAATTAGTTTTAGGAAAATAATGTCTATAGCCTTTCATGATATTCATTATTAGGGCTACCAATAGCTAACATTTATTTGAGTTTCTGCATCTTGTCCACAATTGCCTGCTGCAAACTATCCATCAGCCCCAAGAAGCTATGAAAGTGCCTAGAAAACCCTGCTGTCACCTGCATTTCTCCAGAAGGCAGGATGCCAACATAAAGAACTTCTCTGGCATTTCACCTGCAATAATACATACTTGCTTTCTCTTTCTTAGATCCAATTACCTCCTAGTTGGCAGATAATGAGTGGAAAATTCATTTAAGCTATTGTGATAATGGGGACAGCAGGGAAGCCTTTATTATACCAAGGCCTGGAAAATAGGGTCAAATTATTTTCTTCCTTGTATGTTATATCAGTTACAGCATATAGCTGTATGTACCCACTGAACTCCATAAATAACTTCTAGTTGAGAAAGTTTAGCCTGAAAAAATGTGTTTCAATGTCTCTTTTTCACACCACATTTTATCCCTTGTTCTCACTCCTGCTTGTAGAACTGTCTAAAATACACACAAATACCCAGGTATGTCTGCCAGGTTAGTGGAATCTTTGAGCTTTCTAGTTAGGAGCCTATTCAGATTTTTCTCTCACTTTTCTCTTCTTCCCTTATCTACTCTTTTCTCTCTCTTTCTATTTCTCCATCCAGATAGTTGACATAATCAAAGTGCCAGTATTCTTCCAGTTCCTAAGGTTTTCCTATTTTTTTGCATTTTTTTAAAGCCATAATTGACTTTCATCATTTTAGCAAAGCATCAGGAGACAGTATTATAGGAAGTGCAGTTGGCATTGATACAACCACATTTCTGGATGAAAGAAACAGTGTTTTTAAGGATATATGGCTTACAGCTGGTACACAGAAAAAGACTACAGATACTGACAGAGAAAAATAAACAGCAATAAAAAATAGATACATTAAAACCCAAATACCGCTTTTTATGTTATCCTTGGATTATTTTAATGGGGTATACAATGCACACTAAGTATATATTACACACACACACACACACACACACAGAGTATAAATCTTGCCATGAACAGAACATGGTTATGACAATAGAAACACAGATCATAGATTGAAGATGCTATCCAGAGTTTTTCATTTAAAGAGTACATAAAACTAAGCATACATTAAGGGAAAATTATACCTAAAACAACTTTACACTTAAATAGTTAAAGGTTTTAATTAAAACTTATAGAAATACAGTTTTTAAAATCAAGCAAGAAAAGGTTATTATTCATATTTTACCCCTTAAATGATTTGTTAAACATATTGACTCTGAATCTTTAATGAAGGAATTCTCTTATAACTTTCTAGAGCCATTATTGCCATTACTTCCTTTTCTCCCATATCCAATCAATGATCAATCCCTGAAACTCACTCTTCAAGCTTTAGCCAACCAGCTCCTCCACGGCCAGCCCATAATCCAAATCGCTGGGACCGCTTACCTGTACCACCACGCTGGGCTTCTAAGTGGGCTCCCTTGCCTACCGTCTTCACAGCAGCCAGAGGAATCTGCAAAAACATAAATCTGGTCATCTGCTCCAAAGTGTAACACTTCCCAGTAACTTCTCATTATACCTGAGGTAATAGCCCAATAGTTTAATCCCGTCTATGCAAGTGAACCTGTTCATTTTCTCTGACATCATCTTCTCACATCTGTCTTATGTTGACTTCTCCTTCCCCCCACCACCGTGCTTCAGTTGAATATTCTCAACAGATCTGTCTTCCAGGCAACCCATCTTATTTTCTCATGGGTCTAATATTTGATTTGAGATACTACATGTCATTCAAAAAGTCTTACATACTTTAATAAACTTAATTCACTGGTGAAATTACCTGTCTGTTCATCTCTGCCATTTATTTACTCTATTTTCTTGAATACATTAATAATAATGCCTTTCAAGTCCTGGTTTGGTATTTCAGTATCTAGATTTCTTAATGGTCCATTCCTCTTTACCTTCTTTTTCTCCTGTTTTTAGCAATATATTTCTGTTTTTTGACATGTCTAGAAATTATTTTAATGAATGTTACATCCTATTTTCATTTTTTAAGAATCTGGGTTATGTTACTTTTCTTGAAGAAAGTTTTGCCCTTTTCCCTGCTAGAGAATGACTACTTTACTTCCATCATGTCTGCACTAAACCAGACTCAGGTTAAGTTTTTGTTAAGGCTTCACTGTGCCTCTCTCTCACCTTTGTTCCTAGAGTGTAGCTAACCACATTCCTCTTTCTGTCATTAAACTATTATTTTATTTGCACTGCTTCATTTTCTTTATTAAATAAGTAAGTCACACACATAAAGAAGGGATGTTGGCATGTCCAGTGCACACTATTGGAATCTGTTTTAAAGAGACCTGCCTTCCTGTGTTCTTTTTATTTCCAGATTTACTGAGATACAATTGACATATAAGACTGGTATATTTTTTATAAGTTTAAGGTATACAAAATGATGATTTGATTCACAAAAATACTGTGAAATGATGACCCCGATGAACTTAGTTAACACATCACCTCACATAATTACATTTGTCTGCATGTGGGATGAGAACGTTTAAGATCTACTGTCTTAGCAAATTTCAAGAATGTAATATGGTGTAGGTCACACTGAATAGTAGGTCTTCAGAACTTATTCATTTTATAACTGGAATTTTTTACCCTTTGACCAACATCTACTCATTTCCCCCACCTGCCAGGACCTGTCAACCACCATTTTTCTCTCTGTTTCTTTAGACAAGGAAACAACATAAGTGTCTATCAATGGATGAGTGGATAAAGAAAATTGTACATACACGCATATATGTATGGAATATTATTCAGCCATGAGAAAGTCAGAAATCCTGCCATTTGTGACAACATGGGTGAAATTGAGGGCATTATAATGCTAAGTGAATTAAATCAGAAAAAGACAACTACTGTATGATCTCAATTATATATGGAATTGAAAAGCAAAAACAAAAACAAAAAAAAAGCACATTCTTTAAAAGGGAAGCTTGATATGTTTAACGGGAATTCTTCCTCTTCCTCCAGTGGGTCCTGAACTACAATCTCAGGGTTCTTGGCAGTGCAAGCATGTTAAAAAAAAAAAAATGCTGTTCTTCTTTCCATATATTCTGCTTCCACTTCTTAGTTGCCTTCTGATACAAGTTCATACTTAAACAAATAACTTATAAGAAAATTATCAGCGCATTAGCAGCCCTGCAAATCTTTAGTATATTTACTTTGGTCTGTCTGACCTTTGGGAATCTCCATCCTGCAACCATGACTTCTGCCCAGACAAAGCTGACAACTCCTGATCACTTGCCAGTATTGAGAGGATTGGTAACTTCCTTTAGAAAGAGAAGTTGCCGGTCACCAAAAATCTCTATGTGCTTCTGTTCTCTCCAGAATCTTACCCTACCCTTCATAGGTACATTTAAGGCCAACATTAAATGTTTTTAATCCATACACGTGAAATGCACAATAAATGTGGGCTTTTCTTTTTACTACTACTACTGTTACTACAATACTATCAACATCATTATTACCCTGCTTGTTCAAACCACACTACTTTCTGGAACAGATAAAATAGAACTCCAAGTACTATTGTGAGTAGCTCACTTTTTCATATCAAATATATTATTATAAACAACTGAATCCCCAGACTTTGGAAGGTTCACTCTTTATTAACTGAAATTAAGATAATCGGGTCGCTTACGCTGTAAGTATCATGAGTTATATCTTACAATGAATTAATAATAAGGTTTTCACTTTCCTTGTCTGAGCATCCTAAGAGCTCTCTGGATACTTCTATCTGACTATACAGAAGAACACAATGACCTACATTTAAAGAACTTCCTCTGTTCTAAGGATTGTGGCCTTCAATGATACAATTCAGCAAGTTCTACACGATGTTTTGTGAGACCTGTCACAGCCAATATATCACAGTGCAGATTTTTCATGGTTATTATTGAATCCCCTAAAACCATTGACTTATGCTGTCCTTGATGTAATAAACTTGTTCCTTAAAAATTCGCTACACATGTGCAGTAAACCAGAATTATGCTTGCGACTGACATTTCAATCTTTAACATGGAAAAAAACTTTCCCTTCAAGTTCAGCAAATCTATTATTCAACTCCCTTTTTCGAGAGCTCAAAAAATACGAGTTGGTAGAAACATAATATTTGTCCTCTTCTGTTGCTTTTCTTCACAAATTTTTAGCCATAGTATAAAATGTGTATCATTTTCACAGGAAATAAACTGGAAGGAAATAAACCTTTGGATAACTGAACAAACCTCAGGGTAACTCAATACCTCCAGAACTAAAAATCCTACCTGTCCTAAATATTTAATTACCACCCATGAGAAATACTAATGATTTTTTTTTATGGAGATAGCATGAGATAAAGGTATTTGTTTTGCTACTGGCATTGAAAATATACTGCCCCTACAGATTTTACTAACAGGAAAGAGAGAGCTTATTTTTCAAGTGGTAGCAGTCACATGACCTCAACCTCTGAATTACATTTGAGCACAGATGTTTTATGTTCTTCCATACGTAAAATATTGACCATCTATCAGTTTGTCCAAATGCGTTGTTTTCTCCTTAGTGCTTCTCCGTGCAACCCAGACTTTTAAATACTCCTTTCCATGGATCCTGGCACATATAGAAATGACATAACTATAACCTAGGCTCCAGGTCTACCTCCAAATTCTGGCTCTGACATTATGTAGTCTAGACCTACTTGATCTCTGTGCCTTAGATTTCCCAGATACGTGGGTTTTACTGAATAATATCAGACAGCATCAGGGAAAGAGTGTATCAGGATAATCAATATGGATATAATATAATTACACTACCAACAATTCACCTTCCCATGGATTTCCACCACATTACAATATACAAAATGAATCACTGCTTAATTTTACAACTCTGGAGCACCACTGATTCTTCTCAATGACTTTTTGAAGATATTTAACAAGTTGATCAATGGTATGAATGGATATTACAAGGGAGTGATTTTATGCACTTAAAAATAAAAAGGTTTCAGCCATTGCAAATGCAGACCAATGAAAAATGGAAATAAACCATTCCTGCAATTGTGATCTACCCATGTAAAATTATTATCTGATTTACAAAATAGCTTGACTCATCACAATACAAAGATACCATCAGCACCACCTTTGCCAGCCAATCTATCAGGCATTTTCACAGGCATTACCTCATTTAATCTTAAGAATCATCTGAACTACCAATTATTACTTCTACTTGTAAAATGACACAGAAGCTTAGGAAGTTTCCATAATTTGAAGAACATACAAATTCATGTAATTAACATAAATTGAACTTTGACCACAGTATCTGAAAGCCCATATACTCTCACAGTAAAACTTCACGCTCCTATTCATTAAAAAATAACAGCTAAATCTGAAAACATACACTGTAACAAATTATAAATTACACTAGATTAGAGATATAAACATTTTTGAGTTTATTTGAGGAATGTCAAATAAATATCAGTGTCATCACTATAGCCCAAAACATAGTAGTCTTAAAAAATTAATAGGACATATTCATCTCACATCCTCTTTTGTTTCATGATCCAGATATCAATGTTGTTAGTTTTTAACACTGTTGTGAAATCTTGGTATGCTCCTTGTTTGAAAAAAACAGAGATATATGCATATATGTATGTGCGTATGCATGTGTGTATATATCTGTAAAAATGTGCGTGTGTAGAGGTTTAAAAATCTTAGTTCTGTGTTAAGTTTTAATGACTTTGAACATAAATGCTATTACCTTAACAGAGTGTCACTGGGGTATTTTATTATGTCAATTGATTTTAAACTTATTTAGTTTTGTGAATATTGTACAGTCAATAGTCATTTTATTGTTTTACTCAAAAATTTCCATTTTCAATTAGAAACTATGTGAAATCTTCACCTCTAAAATTTTCACATGAGATAGTTTATTTCTAGCATAACTGGTTCCAAACTAACCCTCCAATGACAAAGTAAGGAAGGCATCCTTGGGTTTTCAGTTATTATTCAAAAGGCTGCTTAAGACAATGAGTCATGGAGAAGGGTAACACACTAGGTGAGTTTCATGTTCATTCTGGCTTCCTGCATGGAGCTATGTTTCGGATCACAGATGAGGACCATAAAGCACCAGCAGGACACAGTGGATGCACCGAGTTGAGGTGGTAGAGGATGGAGTTATATATTGCTGCTGAAGCAACTAACATGTGCAATGCAGGCCATGAGACATAAGGAAAATGGCCCCGCACCAGAAGTCTGTGTGGAGTCACCAATCGGTATTTGACAGAGAGCTTCTCATTCATAAGAAGAGTCTTTACTTATGAGACTGGTGGCCCTCAGAAGCTGTGAAGTAAATGAAGGTGGATACTGCTAAAGGCTGGGAGCACTGATTCTCATCTATCTAGAGAGTAAACATCTTTGTGAACTAATTACTTGTGAATTAAATGTAGATTCCAGAATAGTCTTACCTCATGAGTAAAGACCATAAACTAGAATAATGATTAAGTTTCAGGACTAAGAATAAAATTAGACTAGCCCTAATAAGAAATAAGACCAAGCATAACAAATCCAAAGGATATTGCCAGTAATTGAAAGTAATTAAATGACTGCTGATGACAAAACTCAACGCCTTTTAAAGGAAGACAACATAATTCAGACTCAATCATTAAAAAAGTCTAGGATGCAACTAAAAATCCCCAGTGTATTTCCCAAGTTGGGAAATATCAAAAGAAAAATCAGTCAATGAAAACAGACATCATGATGAAACAGAGAGTAGGATTAGCACACAAGAACCTGTTTTACAGATACTAGAAATCTATTTAAAAACCTAAAGGAAAACATTGACAAAAGGAACAAACAGATGAGAAGTAGCAGAGAAATGGTAACTGTAACAAAGTATGAAAGAGAAATTCTATAACTTAAAATTACAAAATCAGAAATGAAAAATTCACTGAACGAGCTTATAGAAGTTTGGAAGCTACAGAAGTAAGTGAATGTGAAATTTAAGAGATATCAATAAATAGATTCTTTGCAAAAGAGAGAAAGAAAAGGTGAGAACAAGTGAAATAATTACTTACCATCTTGTAGGGCAATATCAAGTGGTCAAAGAGGGACAATATCAGGTGAGCATAGAAAGAAAAAGATTAAAAAGGACAGGAAAAAATTGAGGACGTAACTGCCAAATGTTTATTAATTTAGAACTACAGAAGCTCAGTGAATAGTAAGCAAGATTGATACACAGATATCTATACTCTGTAAAACTTCAAAAAGTAAAAAAGTAATAGAGAGAGACAGGAAGGAAGGAATGAAGGAAATGAAGGAATGAAGGGAAGGGAAGGGAAGGGAGGGAAGGAAAGGAAATAAAATGAAGAAAGAATCCAGAGGAAAAGGCTAACTGCACATAGAGGGACAATGATAGAACTAATTCATGGACTCGTGGACAAGAAAAGATAAAGGCCTGATGACAACAGTGCATCTTTAAAGTACTGAATGAAGAAGAGTTCATTCTAAAGAAGTTTCTGGTTGTGGCTTTTGCCTAAAGGATTGTATTAGGACTGAATAATATAAACCCACGAAGTTTTTAATCAAGTTATATCAGCCTGTACTAAAAGGACAAGGACATTAAAAATAAAGGCAGTAACAGCAAACAGAGGCAGTTCTCAACTAACATAGGCAGGAAATAGGCTGAAACACTACTTAGTTGCAAACATAAATACTTTTTCACGGGAAAGGGAGGTGAAAACAAAAGCTTATAGTGCAAAGACCCACGGAGTGTCCGAGCTGTGATCAGGGAAGCAAGGGACTCGCAACCAGTGCTCAGTTGGATTTCAGAATTGCTAGGACCAGTGATTACCAAGTGCCTCACTTTCCTCCTTTTTTGAAAGAATGGCTATCACAGTTACGTCATGCCTGTCTCTCTACTATAAGTTCACTACAGGGACATATCACTTGCCTTTTTAGTTCACAGATTTTCAGACAGAGAAAGAGTCAACAGCGCTGCAACAGATGTACCACACCCAACAAAGTTCATCCACAGCTGGTCCAGATTTAGATCATATGATGCCGAACCTCTGCCTGAGCATGATAACCTGATGGGATGAGGTTTTGGGGTGCGGGGTCAGGACACAAGGTGATTGTATTGAGCATGTGGGATGGATAAAAAGATATTTAGATGAGAAGGCAGACTGCCTCAGATTATCTTTTTTATCATGTCTACAGTAACATTTCAATCCAGTCTTCTCTTCCAGAACCTTGGTACTCTCTATCTAGGGTGAACAGCTCTGGAGACTCAAATTAATAAAAAGAATACAGCAGGAGTGATGTTGAGTGAAGTCTTAGAACAAGTTAGAAAGACAATTCAGCTTCCACTTGGCTTTCTCTCTTTGGAGATGCATGGTTTTTTGTTTTATGGGGATTTTGGGGGTTTTTTGAGGAGGAGATAATTAAGTTTATGTATTTATGTATTTATTTATTTATAATGGAGGTAGTGGGGATTGAACCCAGGACCTTTGTTCATGCTAAGCAAATGCTCTATCACTGAGCTCTATCCTCCCCAATTGGGGATGTACATCTTTTGGAACCCAGACTTTATGTTCTGAGGAAGCAGAGGCCACATGGAGAGGTCACGTTGAGGACCCCTACTAAGGTCCCACTGACAAACAGCAGCAATTACTATACACGTTAGTAAGAAAACCTGGGGGTGATTTAAACTCTGGCCTTTGTGTACACTAGGTAAGGCCGACTAAAGCAAGAACAAGCTGTTCCTGCTAAGCCCTGCTCAAATAGCAAATTGATGAGGACAAAATTATTATTGTTTTAAATGACTAATTGTACTTTATTTTACTAATAGCATATTTTGTACTAACATTCACTTTACTAATTTACATAATTTACTAATTTACATATTTTACAATTACTAGTACTAATTTACATAATTTCCTCAAATATGATATGAAATAGAAGTAACCTATATTTGGGGAAATTAAGAATACAATTTATGCAAAATATAAAATAGAATGTTATATATTAAAATATGTTTACCCATGTGGATAGGCTTTCAACAGATAATCCTAAATAAAAATGTTAATCTGCTGGAAAAATATACAAAATATACCTATATATTTTTATAAAATTAATAGGTAATATAATGAATTAATTATGAAAAATCAAATTAGTAAAATAAATAAATTCTAACTGGAAGAATTTTTATCAAATTAGATGAAAAATTGCCTTTAAGGAAACTGAGGGAAATGAAATAGGAACTTTAAATTTATTAATATGCTATTTAACTTATATAGAAATTATGAGAAGAAAAATAAAGATATATGATTGGGAGTTATGTTTTCAAGATAGTTTCTGGTTTTTTACAGATAAATATTCATGAAAAAAATTTCAAAACCCGGAAAAGAATGGAACTCACATGGCCAATCAGCTGTGGGACCGCCTCAGACAGCACAGCAAAGACACAAGAAGATAGAGAACTAGGCGTTCCAAAAGGTGACAATAGAGGGGTGACAATGAAGAAATAAAGACATAATATCACAAAATCTTCTGAAGCTAAAGCATCCTAAGGTACAAGCCAATGAAATTTGAGGACTTCAAACAGGAAAGAAATTCAATAAAATTACAGGAATATAAGAACAAAACAACAAGATTTACCTACAAACACATGGAATCAGATTTCCGTCAGCTTCTCATCAATAAGCGAATGCTAGACCACTGGGAAGTCAAATCATAAAAACTTTTGCAAACAAGTGACGTTCTCTGTCCAGACAGTATGTTAACCAAGTCCAAGGGAGCAAAACATTGTCATTTATTTTCAGGCCAGACTCAACAATGGTATTACCCAATAACCATTTCTGAAATAATTTCTTGAAAATATAATAAATAGGCAAGTAGACAGATTTGTGATTCAAAAGGGTGGTAAACAAAAGTAAATGAATAAAACTTGAAGCCTAAATAATGACTGATTAAAACGTTTTAAAAAATCAATCTGTTATGAAAACCCCCCAAAAAAATAGAATCAGTTTTTTTGTTTTTTTTTTTATCAACTGGTTTGGGATAGTAGGAGAGTTTAAAGCAGAAACCAATCTCAGATAAAATGATTCTATTCTTTATTGGCAAATGCACTTATTAATTACTATTAATTATTTGTCAAAAGCATGTATAAATGTAGGTTAAATACTTAAGATTGTTAAAGATAGATATAGGATGTTTAATAAGACACCCTTAAAGATAGGGTATTGAAGGAAACACAGAATAAATAAAATGGGTCAATGTACTCAAATTCAGAAAACACAAATCAGTCAGCAAATAATTACAAAAAGAATGAATAATGATTTAAAAATGAGATTACTCATATACATGCATAAGTATATTACACATATAGCAAACACATAAAGGTTGTGAAGTTAAACACAATTTTGAAAACAAAGACTCACAATTTGGGTTAACATTTTTTTTTAGCTTAGTTATACATGTTAAAAAAACAACCCTCAAAAAAAAAAAAAAAAAAAAGGACGTAAGCACAGCAATAGAAGTAGATCCATCAAGCGTTTACTAAGAAAACAAGAGAAAAATTGTGGCAATAAATATAAAAAAGAATTAAGTATAAAAGGAGTACAATGGGAGACAAGGAGACGGAAAATTAATTCAAGGATAAATATTAGCTTCTGTGCACCTGTGATATGTTTGAGATTTATAAGCAAATGCTGTTATAACTATGAAAATAAATGATGTAAATATATATACTGGGCCATGTAGTTCAAAAAGTAATTTTTCTGGAGTATGTACTATAGTAAATCAGATTGAGATATCTTGAGTTACTTTTCACTCAGAAAGTTATTCTCTGTGTGTATTTCTGGTCACCTCTTCTCTGCTAATACCATTTTCACAACTGAACCATTAGATTCCAAATTCTCCACTCATACTGTCAGAATAGTTTTGATGATGAATTACTGAATTTATAAACGTTTGTTTCACAGTCGTGGACTACTGGTCTTCAATATAGAAAGACGAGACATCAATTATAAATGAAATTATGCAAATATAAATAAATGTTAATTTTAAATATAATATTTATAATCAACATGGTATAAACTACCTGAATGTATTAGAACACACATGTGAAAAATATGAAAATGAATAGAGGGTGACATTAAATAGATTTAGATGTTCCCAAATTTATTGACTGAAATCTGGTAAGAACAGACAGTCAATTTAGATAATCTTCCCTATGTGTATTTAATCCCTTTGTTTTGTTTTTTGGTTTTTTGGTTTTTGGGTTTTTTTTTTTACTTTCTTTGTAAAGATAGTGAGACATTTCTGAACTCCAGGAAGACAAGCGGATAAAGTGAATTAATATGCGTGACGATTTACTATATTTAACTTCAAAAAATAAACATTTCTCAGATGAAATTGATTTTAGTTACATCCTTAGAGTATCATTTCCAACTGCAGCCCTCTTCAATCCTATTTGGAAAAGGAAATCCATTAGAGAAAGCAGGAATTTTATACAGAACAGAAATTACAGAATCCGTTAAACTGTACATAGCCGCATAAACTCAATACTCTTCTGTATAATGCCACAAAAAAAAAGATAATTTGATGATAAAATTTAAATTGAAAAAAAATAAAGACAAAGTCTGCGTTCTACCTGCGGAATTCTGCTGCGTTACATGCACACTGGGTAACGTCTAAGAAGAGTTCTAAGGGGGCGTCATTACACACGCACACCAGCGTTGCTAAAATCGCTTCAGCACCGCTCCTGGTGGCAATCTGGCTGCAACATCAGGTAGTTTATCTTTAATTGCATTCGGTGTCCCAAATTCTCTCAGTGACACAGAATCTGGTGTGAAAACCACCGTAGGCAGAAACTACGCAATGAGAATATTTAAAACCTTCAACTCCTTTTGGCAGTCACTGGATCTTATACATAAAATCATTGCTTTGTTAAGGTGAGTGCAGATGTTTGTAAACTCCTATGTTAAATAAATGACTCTCTTTCTATGTTTTCAATTTAACATTTACTGAGCACAGCTGGTATAAAGATGAAAACAGTGAAAATCAAGGGAAAATTGAACATAAGGATTAGCACAGCAAAGTTCTAAACTCATAGTCCAGTAAAGATAGAAGCTAGATAGTTTTAACTTCATACTAACACAATTATCAAAAAAATACATAATGAAAAGAATCACAAGAAACTTTCTTCTGGCTCCATCCACATCTTATCTGCCTTTAGGCATAAGCAATTTTTACCAAATGATGATTTCCAATGACCGTAGCATTCACTGGAAAATTGCACTTAAATTATCCTAAAATGATTTTGTGGATTTCTTTCGATATAAAAATTGAAAGTGATGGACTTAGGAAAACTCTGGGTTGGAACTACCTTTTAGTATTATTACAAGTCTTAATTTCTCATTGCTGAAAAAGTCTAAACTTTTTTGAGGTTGATAAATTACTTAGCAGCCTCAAGAGAGAGACATTTTATGAGTTGTAATAATAAATCATTAAGTTGTTCTGTCTCTGAAGCCATTTTAAAGGAATGTATACATGTAGTTAGGACAGGTCCTGGATATATATAGCAAAAAATATGGACATATACATAAATAAATTTCTCTTACATAAACCTTCATTTGACTCTCCTTCTTTCTATTATTTTCACCTAATCATTAAAAAAAAAAATTAAATAGACCTCTCTCAGAACTTGCATTTTTTAGAACCTCTATGTGCCTCTTCTTTGAGGTCATCTAAGATACTGAAGTAGAACTCACTTCAGAAAACTTACATCACTTATCATGACAGTATCTCATGCCCCAGACTCTTTTATCTTTCCTCTAAATTGTTTGAAATCTGTCTGCCCTACTTTGGGGCTATATTTTTTATAATAACCACCTTTCACCTGTGTAATTATCTCCAACTACTAAATCTCCAGGTCAAGTACTTCCCTACAAAAATGATCACCTTACATTGATCTTCCTAGCGTTAATGGAGTTTGAATTAACCTCACATCATCCCTTTTGTCAGAATGATTTCTATGAGTTTAAATTTATCCCTTTGTCAAATAACCTTATTTACCTCATTTTATATAATACATACCTATTGTAGAAAATGTAGGAACTCCACAAAAGTTGAATGGATTAAGTAAATTATGCATTGCCTGACTATCCTGAACTATCTCTTGCACAGTTCAGTGTATATAATACCCGTTTTTGCATGTGTGTATGCATGTGTTTAATTTTCTGCTTTGTTGTGTTTTAAGTGACTTCTACATAATACCCAAGATAACAGTTTCGATTTAAACATAGATTTGGTTGTAGTAGTTAAGATACAGTCATTGTAGAAGATGTGAAAAAGATACAAATGTATAAAATTTTTAGTAATCTCCTATTCAGAGTAAAGTACTCTTACACTTTATAATTAGAATTGCATAAAAGGGTGTGATAAATATTCTAATTGTTAAACAGCATGGATGTAAGTTACATACACATATGCATCATACACATACAATATGATATACGTATATATTATATACATACATATACAATTTGATATAGAGAGTGTCATATTGCATCATCTAAGTCACTTTTTGTTTTATTTCCTTTTGCTCTCTTTTACTATTTTTAAAAGACATTAATAAATTACATGTCAGCCATCACTATTGGTCATTAAATCATTCTTTATATATTTTTCCAATTATTACTTATCAAAGTTCCTTTCTGAAATATATTTAAAAAACAGTATGTGTATAGTAAGACCTTAAGTAATGAAATATGAATGAAAGTACATGGAACACCTTAAAATCTGTTATAAAATCAATTGGTTTTCTTTTCAGTTCTCCCTCAAACTTTCTCCCCCTACAAATGCAGGTAGGAACTCAAGCTGGGTTCTTATTTGTAATGGTAAGTGTCATTCTGGTGGCCATGTGGCTACACAGCATGAGGCTACACAGCATGAGGCAGCAATGATGAACCATGACAAAAAAAAAAGACAGTTGCAAAATGAGAAGAGTTCACACAAAACCCCCAGTTTTATGAAGGCTTCAGGTTTACCCATCATCACAGAACCTTGATCTGCTGTGGCTCAAAACAAGGAAGGGAGTCCACATGTTTTGCCTGAAGCAATAATTAAGATCAAACAAAACATGCTTGGCAACCGTAAGACATGACAAGTCATAGAGGAAAAGGCTTTTTCAGCAATGGCACTAGAAGTCATTTTCTCCAAAAAAGAGTCCAGGTTATTATCAAGCAAAGCACAGTGGTTATAACCCAGTGGCAAAACAGATCCAAGGAAAGCAGATATAAGCAGGTGGTAGAACAATATTTGCATTTCCACAGAATAAAAAAATTTACACCTTCAGTTAAAATGAAGGGACAGAGAACCAGCAGGAGGGTTTTGAGAAATGTACTGCAGCCATCTCCTCTTCTCAGTTTCTGTGGTGCTCCCTAAGCTTAAGGAGAAGCATCTTTGCTTAAATCATAGCTGTCAACTGCTGATGAGTTAGCTAGTTTTAATGAGTTGATACTGTTTCAAACATGGTAGATAAATACAGTTGTACAATACCTATAATCACGCTGTGTGATTTGGATGAGACAGTTGCTCATGTACAGGGGGCTTTAGCTGCATCCTTTCGACATGAGATTAGAAAGCTACACAGTGACTGGCATGCACAGTGAATGACTCCCCTCCATCCCTCCCACTGAGTGAAAAATGTGTTTATGATGATCATTCTGTATCTTCTCCTTAACAAATCTTGGGCAGTGGTGGCCAGAGAAGCATGGGTGGCAGTATTTTGTGGCTGTGAGACATAGCAAACTTCCACATAAAAGCATCAATCTCAAAATCCTATGCTTTTCCAGATGCTAAACAACTATGACAATTGGACCTAAGACAGAAGAGGTGCCTGTGCATACAGATAAAAACCATGACAAATAACATCATCATCTGCCCAAGTCTAAGCAGAACCTCAAATGTGATGGCTTCAAACATCAGCAAAGTAAATCTCCAGTACAAAGCAATCATCACACTACTCTTCTTCCCTGGAAAACAGAAATCATAAACTGTCCGCACAAACCAGAGATGCCTATTGTCTACTCCCATTAAGCATAATGGTAAACTGATGCTTCCTAAAGTGTTCATTTGAATTTTAATAATTAATGAAATTTGATAGAATTTGAAAGTATATAAATAAAACATAATATGCCCATCACCCAATACATGCAAGATGACATTCTGAGAACTTGAAGGATGTTTCTTTCCAGGATTTTTATATGAACGTGAGTTACAAAGTGTAAGGTGACTGTTAGAGTTCCCAGCGTATCATGAGGGCTCGGTAAGAATTTAAGTCAAAATGCTAATGAAAATGAAATTTCCTATATTTATCACTACAAGGTACACATTATGTTGTGGTATGGACTTTTTTAATAAGGTATCTCGTTAGGATCATTTCTGTGAAAAAAAATAAAAGGATTACGTATAATGTACATATACAAAAGGGTATAGAATAAAAATTAGCTCCACTCTAAGACTTTCTAACCCATTTGGGAGACATAAACACCGACATACTTTCTTGTACATCCTTCCACGCACATCTCTTAAATACCTTACATATATATTCATATGTATGTATATGTATATATGTACATGAATGTATCATTTAGACAGCAATTTTAATAAAACCTCTGTATTTTATAACCATTGTATTTTTACAAACCATTGTGTCTTGGAGATAAATCATATATACATATATGGAAGCATAAGGCTAAGTAGCAACAAAAACACAAAATTCTTACTCTGAGCAAAGTATCTTTAAAAAAAAAAAACCCTCTAACTTCATACCTATAGGCCAAATACTACATTATCTTTCCCTGAACATCCACTAACACTATTTCTATTCAACTAGAGAAAACACATAGTACAACATAAAAAATTATTAAAATTACAAAGATTGGAACCCAAAGAGTACAGCTGTCATTATTAAAAGATGACATAATTGCAGATGTAGAAAATATGAAATACTCTAAAGAAAAATCACGAGCATTAAAATAATTAGCAAAATTCTGGATGCAAGGTCAATTATGTATAAAAACGAATTGAACCTTCGTGGTTGGCAAACTTCCTTCTAAGGATAAGACAGTGACCATTTGAGCCTTTGTAGGCAACATGGTCTGAAACAAGTACCCAGATCCATCGCTGGAGCATCCCTTTTGTTTGTGTTCCCAAGACTGCTCCACACTGTAAGCCTGCTGTCAGCCTCTCCTGCTTCCCATGTGTGGTACCACTGTGGTACTGTGTTCCAGCCACATGTTCCTCACCAGTCTCCTGTCTCCACCTATTTTTATTATCAGTCAGTTTTGTTTTTTTTCACAGTATAATTCACTCTGCAACATATTCTTAGACCTCCATTAATATTTCTAGCCAATCAACAGTAATATTACCCAACTGCTGGGTAAAAATTTAGTGGGGTTTTTTTCCCTTGGTTTCATATACATTTATTTCAATAGTCACCAGGGATTCTAAGCAGGGGACTGAATTATTTTGAAACCATTAGTCTGGCCCATAAATTACTCATCAAGAAAACACAGTTATGTTTATTTTCTGTACAGAGAAATATGGTAAGATAGCCTCATCTTCAGAGGCTGAAACAGCAAAGAACAAGTCCACTCAGCACCCAAGCTTCTACCTGATTTTAAAAGCATGTTTTTAGAATTTGATCTAATGATCCCAAGAGTGAACAGGAATATCAACCCAGGTTTAAATACTACCTTCTGCTTGTTCTCAATATGTCTAAACACTTGTAGGGAAGTGGTTGCAGGAGGAACAATCAGCTGAGACTTCGTTTGCAATAGTCCATGATTTGGAGACACTAACTCTGTCCCATGTGTGTATCTCAGTGCCACAGTCACCTCAGGGAAGAGACTACATCACACAGAGCAGGTTCTGCCTAATTTCTATCTTTATGTGCTGTTTGGCTTAGTCAGAAAATATCAGCAAAAACTCTACCAAGCACACTAATAAACTCAAAGTCCCATCTTACTTAAAGAATGACATTGAAATAGTAAAAGAAATCTATTCTGTTAGAAGGAAACACGGACAATTCTGGTTACCAGCAAAGGCATGTAAGACATGATCCAATAAACCACTGATACCTGCATTAGCAGTGACAACTCTATCTAGCATCTTGAACACAGAATTTTCTTTTTATCATTTTCTACATCAAACGCAAGGCCACATGCTTACATTTCCAGTCATAGCTAAACTAGGAGGCATTGACCGGGCTTTGCCTGACCCTGCGATAACCCCAGCAGTCTTTTCCACACAGCTGAATCCACTTGGTCTCAAATGTAGAGTCAATGTCTCTAAATTCCAAGGTTAATCTTCACTTGAGACAGAAAGAATGAAAAGGGCTGTGACCTATTATCCTGCAACTTTTCTTTCCCATCCTTTAAAAACTCTTCAGAAAGAATATGTATGCCTAGTTCTTAGGATGTAGTATCTATTAGGTTCTTCCTTCTGGTGAATAATTATTGTTCCTAGCATTAAGGTCCATATTCTAACCACTTTCATGGTCCTCAATCAGCCTGTATCTAGGACCTGGTCTTCCTCTTGACAATCTGATCTCCAAAGAACCCTACTGGGGAACTGAAGTTAGATTTCTCTGAGGCCTTTGCTATATTCTGTATTAGGTCTTCTAGGCTTTGAAATCTGTCCTCTCTTTCCTAATAAAAAAAAATCTAATTTCAGTCCCAGACTTCAAAGTGGGCATTATATAATGGTGTCTTCGCTTACAATAATACATATCTTGGTCTAGTTAAGTAGGTTACATCTTGGAAACATCTTTATGATGATAGTATAAAACATACCATATAAATAATGTGAATAAGATCATTTTTAAAAACAAGCTCTAACTATGCACACTCTAATTATACAACCCCAAAATCACACTCTTTTATATTTACCCAAAGGAGTGGATACCTCCACACAGATGTTTATATAGTAGCTTTATTCATAACTGCCCAAACTTGGAAGCAACCTAGATGTCCTTCAGTAGGTAAATGGATGCATTAATGTGGTAAGTCCATATAATGAAACATTAGCGTTAGAAAGAAAGGAAATATCAAACCATGAAAAGACATGGAGGAAACTTAAATGCATATTACTAAGTGAAAAAAGCCAACCTGAAAAGGCTACCTGCTATATGATTCCAACTATATGACACTCTAGAAAAGGCAAAGCTATGGAGACAGGAAAAATATCAGTATTTGCCAAGGGTTGGTGTTGGGTTGAGGGTGAGGGGGGGTTATGAATAGGCAGCACAGAGAGGATTTTTACAAAGAATGAAAATATTCCAAACAGTGGAGATGTGTCATCATACATTTGTTTAAACCCACAGAATGCACAACACCAACAGTGAACCCTAATGTAAGCTGTGCACTTTGGATGATAATGATGTGTCAATGCAGATTCACCACCTGGAACACAAGTACCACTGTGGTGGAAGATGTTGATAATGGGGGATACTATGAATATGTGGGGGCAGAGTATGGGGGAAATCTCTGTATATTCTGCTCAATTTTGCTGTGATCCTACAACTGCTCTAAAAAATTGTGTGTTAAAAAACTGACTCTCAATATATCATAATCCACCCATTCTCGATATAAGAAACACACATCCTTCACACATTCTTTTTTTCCCCTCCCACCAGAATGTAGTATTACTTACTATGCTAAATATAATCACTTTCATTAATAACTATCAATTGGGAGAAAGCTATTTCATAGGATCAGAAACTGAACTGTTGAATGATAGAAATTTAATTTCAATATTTCAAGGTATGTCTACTAACTCAAATAACAATAACATTACATTTCTAACTGCATATACTGCAAGGAATATATTTTATTGAATGAAAGAGATATTTTCCTTTTTCTTCTATCAGACATTTGAATGTCTAACGATGATCCCAAGATGCTTTAAAGTGTTTATAAAGTAATCATGCCTCTCTTTCAGTCTTGTTCATATTACTAATTAATTCACCTTACATCCTTTTGAACAGATGACAATAAAATTGTTATTTCTTATTTGAAAAATAAAGAATTCTTAAATTTCTAGGCTGTGGGAAAATAAGATTGCTTTGAGTTACCACCTTCCCAGCATAATGGAGTTTTCTAAGTCTGGCACAATGTAATGATTTCACTTTAGAGCAACAGATTTAAAAGTAATTTTAAAAATAAGAGATACAGTAATAATGAAGATTGTCATTGTAATAGTTTAAGTATTGATTTAATTAAGCATAATAATTTATCAACTTAATTACATTGTTTTATTTAATTATATAGTACTTATTTAGCAATGTTAATCATATTATATAATTATGTGATTAATTTAATCAGTATATAATTATCATGATCATCACTGAGCATCAGCAGAAATGGCCACAGATAAACACATTGTTCCAAGAGTAATAGGTCAAAAGTAACTAAATACAACAGACTATGTTTAGAAGAGGATTGAAGCTCTGGAAAGAGCTATCTTGTATTAGGATTAGCCTGTATTTATCCCAAAGTCTCCATAAACTGGATGCCCCAATGACAGTTCAGACTTAACATTACCCACCGAGACTATGGCTGGAAACTGTCAATGTTAAATGATGTTCATACTAAACATCTATCCTTTGAACTAGGAGGATCACCCAATATTCCTGTCTACCTTGATTAGAAAAAATCTGCAACACCTTGCACTTTGAGTTAGGTTATTCATCTTTACAATAGAGCTCCAGATTTTATTTTACAATTGCAATTATCTTCAGCTTTTTAATCCACTGATTCCTGCTTTTATATATTGTAATAATCGTGCTTTTAGGTTATGCCTTTGCTGCTTTGGGGTGCTTGATTAAATGATTTTTAATTCATTTTCAACTGCTCTTTATAACAATCAAAAGAGTTATAGCCATGGGGATTTATCCAAGTAAAGACTTGCTCACATTTCATATATTTTTTTCACTTTTCCTACACTCATTCTAATAGTATTTTTTATTCCATTTATGACCCCAAAATTATTGAGGAAGAAACATTTAAAATAAAGCTTAAAGTGTTTGGGTTATTCTGTTTCTTGGTTTCTCTATGCCTTATTCAATCAAATTTTAGCTGTGTTATGTTCAGAGAATGCATAGAATGCATTTTACCTTTCAGAATAAATTAAAGTTTTATTTATAATGGAAGATATCCATTTTCTAGGTCTTCTGGGTACATTTGAAAATAAGAATTTTGTAGTTGGTTGATTGCATAGGTCACCAGGAGAATATACTGTGATAGTAAATAATTTGTGCCAATCATTCCCCACCCATTTTATGAATCAATCACTGATTCAATGATAGGCTTGTATAAAAGCATATAGTATATATATGTTGGTTTTGGTGTATGAAAAAAAAAAAGGAGAACCACTCTCTTCTATCATAATTTACCAATATACAGTATGCTGACAAGACCATGGCATTCTACCTCAAGGTGAATGTGACAGATAAAATGTAACAGATGTCTTTACACCATGATTAGACCACAATCAGGTTAGGTTCCTTCTTAGATGACTGTTGTCTACAAAGAGAAAGTTAAAGTGGGATTTCATTCTCTAAACAAGCAAGGAGTCACAGCAAAGTGGTAGACCCATGCCAAATTTGCATCTTCTAATCTCAGTCTATCTGCCAGCAATCAACATGAGAAGTCTGCTCTCTGTTCATCCACGGATGAGCAGCTCCAAGCCTCCTTCCAAGGCTGTACATCAAAGCAGGCTTTCAACTCCAACCAGCATACATATTAGTAGGTAACAGAGGCTAACTATTATTAGTTCAAGTAATCTTATCTTCCACTGGAGCATAACATGACAGTGACCTGTTAGTGGTAAGGCTACCAAGGAAGAACAGAATATGAATTCTCAGTTATCATTGTAAGACAGTTCTTAAGGCATCACACAGCATTTAACATTTGTATGGGGTTTTTGTTGTAGGAAACAAACCCTGTCAGCTCACTTGGCAATGATGCTGAAGAATTAAGTACCCTCGAATAATTTTTATGACTTCGAGGCCCAGCTCAAGGAAAAATCCCAGTTATTTAATACTCACATTTCTTACCAATATGCACACTGTGTACTCTTCAATGGATGCATTTTTACCATATATTCTATTATGAGATTGAGAAGAAATCAAAATAATTTGGTTGATAGTAGCTAACCTGCCACATCTCTTCCCTAAGGAGTTTGTTTATAAAGTTCTCACTTCAGTACTTCAAAACTTGTACTGCTCTGTAACTCTGAGAGTTTTATTTCAACTGAGACACACAATTCAAAACCGTAGACCCAGGGCTCAGTTCTTTAATGTGTTATTGTTATGCTCCATTTGCATCTTTTCCTCCATAAATTTCCCACTGAAAAAAATAACAACAAACTCATGAAAAGCTCATAACATGCATGGCTTTTCCATTCATTAACCCCTCTAACTGAATATAAATGACTGTACCTAAGGCATACAGAAGTTGAGCATCGGAAAAAATTACACCAACGCACGAACAGAAAGCGGTGAGAATGTGTTTATCTCCAACGAAATGAAAAACATCATGCCAGTGATAATACAGGTAAAAATAACCATGATCTATCACTATTGTTAAAGTAAGTAAAGCTGCTTCTTTCATTGGTCACTTATCGGAAAGTGAATGGTTTACAAAATTTAGAAATAAGATGATCAAGTAGGAACACCTATGAGTAGAGGATAGAAAGCCGCTATTTCTTCATTCTTTCTTTCCTTTCCTCCTTCCTTGTTTTCTCTCTTCTATCCTTCCTTCACTTAATTATTTTTAATCAGTAAGGCATTCAAAACTAATGAGCTGCAACCTGTAAGGAAGTTTAAAATAGATTTATCATTCTATGCCAGAAATAAAGCAGTAACAGAGATAAGCTCTATACTTCAATCTTTTGTGACCCACTAAGGAGAAAGATAAATAAGTTAAAATTACATTCTAGTGGATAAACATGGTAAAAACCCTTCACGCTCAAGTGTTGTTATAGAGAAAAAATAAATTAATGGAGAGGTGTAAGGGGGTTTTCAAAGAAGGTACTATTTCATGCCTTGGAGGGGAAAGTGTGAGTTTTTCAGGTTGATAGGCAGAGCAAACTGTATTCAGGCAGAGAAAACAGAGGTAAGATGCTAAGAAAGAGCCAATGTCTTCCAGAGAAGTCTATGTTAGTGCATCCAAAACCTCTCTCCCAGCCATTCTGAGATGGAGTATGATTTTCCCTTGACATGTGAAAAATTAGTAGTTTAGTGTCACTAAATAACTTTCTTTCTGAGGTCAGCCATGAAGGACACTGGGTATGATGCAAGTTGGGTTTAGAGGTTGATAGTGTTGGTTTAAGCACGGTAAGTTTGAGGCATCAATGGTATATGCAGGCAGAAATGTTAAATAAGTCTGTCAGCACGGATGCTGGGGCTCAAGAAACTGCTCTGGGTGGCACTAGGAAGGTTTGATTCCTTTCAGCTTTACCTTTGAAATATATCTGGCAACTTTGTCACCACCTATGTTGCTGTCATCTTATTCCCAGCACCATTATCCTTTGTTTTGACTATTGTTATAACTTTGTATTTAGTCACCTGCTTTGACACTTGCCAACCTATACTCTGAACTCCAAAGAGCCATCGGGGAATCCCTTCATTGCAAAATCAGATCATGGCACTCCTTTGTCCAAAACTCATCACATATTCCCCATATCACACTGAATAAAATCCAGAGTTTTAACAGAGCTGAACAGCTCCTAAATGGTATCTCCCTCATCTCTTACTATTCCTCCAACACTGACCTCACCACGACCACATTGTCCTGTCTGAGGTTCCTGCAGACCCGGTGCAGCTCCCACATCAGGGAACTTACATATAGTCTTCTGCTTGTTTACAGTTCTCCCTCAAATATCACCCAGGTCATCCCTTCACCTCTCTCAGGCCACCATGGACATGTTGCTTTAGCATACAATCCTCTCTGACTCTTTTGTAAAAAGACAACATGTTCCTTGCCAGTTTCCATCATCTGAACCTGCTTTTTCTCTTTACAACTCTTTCTTCACCTGATTTTTTTTTATTAGACATCCTCCCTGCTTAAATTTAACTTCTATATATTGGCAGGGGATTCTGCTGCCCTTGTACACTGCTGTGTCTTGAGCATTGAGAACAGCACATAATAGGTATTGGTATATAAAGTAAACAAGTTAAATTGTTGCAGAAAAATGTGTTACAGCTCAGTGTTACATCTCTGTTATGACAGCAACCTGGATCTGAGCGAGCGACCAAGGAACATTCGGAGAGTTGGAGAACTCAGATTTATTACACCAGCAGGCCTAGAGAAGTTAACACTTCAAGCTCTGGACCCCATCTGTATGTTTACACAGGCCTTTTATAGGCTGCCAGTTTTACACTTTGCAACATCATATGCAAAGTACAACAGAAGTTGACCAACCAGGAACAAGCTTGGTAGAAATAGACCAATCAGGAGTGAGCTCCGTGCAAATGAAGTACTACAAATGTACCAATCAGAAGTTAGGGAAGTGGACCAATCAGAAGTGAGAGTAATAACTAATCAGAAGTGAGAGTAATAACCAATCAGAAGTGAGAGTAATAACCAATCAGGAGTGAGAGTAATAACCAATCAGAAGTGAGCTCAGGGAACCAATGGAATTCTAGGTATAAGTTAGCCACTTTAGAGGCAAAAAGTGAGATAAAGCCTCTGGACCAGGGAACCACACGGTGCTGGGAGGAGAGCAGCAGCCCTGCCTAAGGGTCCTGCCAGTGTTCTTATGGGGCTTCCTGCCTCAAAATAAAAAATAAAATACCAAGACCTTACAAATGACAGTGGAATCCATAGACGAAAACAGTCAGAGAGTTGGATGAGTGAGTAGAAAATAGATGCTTTGAATAGAATTGTGAAGTTGGCTGACGAGAGATGTTCATAGCGAAGGTTGATACAGGACAGCCACAGATGCCAGAGGAAAGCCAGGAGGAAACTGGGTCAGAGAAAGCAAAGGAGAGAGAGTATTTGATGGAAGGGAGGATCAGCAGCGTCCAATTCCATGGAGACTTTAGGAGATTTCCTATGGCGTAGTGACAGGCATTAGTACACACAGGGCACTTTATTTAAGAGGAAAGAGCCCTGCTAGCTCATTTGGCCGTAGTGCTGAAAGCTTTAGCCAACAGTTCCCAGTATATGGCTCTATAACCCACATCCAGGAACAACCTATCTAAAGACGTATCTGCAGACAATGACATGAAGGAGACACATAAACCAGAGAGAGGAGAGAAGCGGAGGGAAAGGGAGAAGAATAAAAGAAAAGAGAGAGATAACACAATGATAAGACACCAGGCCAGTGAAAAGGAGACGCACTTGAGTTACAAACTAC